>NW_027468774.1:32913687-32976187 GCF_046254945.1 Alosa pseudoharengus
GCATGTGGGCATGCAAACACACACGCACACACACACACACACACATAAACACACAGACACAGGCACGCATACGCACATGCACACACAGACACACACACACAGACACACACACACACACTTATAAACAAAAGCAAACTCACATATGCACACATTTACATGCACATGAGTTGCAGGAGTAGGAGATGGAGACAAATTGACAAGCGTGATTTATTTTTGCGAAGAGAATATGCAGGACTGAGAGGCGGTCATATTTTGTACCGCTATGCGGTACATCTAGTTTATTGCTGCCCTTACTCATGTTACTCTGTGGGTATTAGCTACAGAGGACCTGACACTTCAAATGCTGTCATATCGCGTCACATTTAAAATTAAACTGTGTTAAGCAGACGTGAACGGCAGGCTGAACAGATCTGCAACAGAAGGAGGTTGCTATGTTAACTCCAGCTGCAAAGTCAGCCATCTTTACCAGCTAACACGATAATCCAGTTACTGTACAACATTAGTATGACAGTTACAGGAAGATAATCGCTCAGATTTTCGTTATTAGGCCACTTGAAAATAGGCTATGGCTAGGCTAATCACTGGAGGTATTTTAATATTATGTTTGTTTTGCTAATGGTTAGGCAAGGCCTCCCTGTGGTTTTGATCAACTTAATAATCTTTGAAATGTCAATTGTAAACACTAAGTTGAAATGCGTTGAAACTGACATGCCACCAGAACAGACGTTTTATCGGCTTTGAGGTATAATAAAGTCCCCAGTCTTGTAAATTCACATTATGTAACATCCATAACGTCACATCCATAATGCACCATTAAAGGTTTTAAAAATAAGAAAGGGGCACAATTTGGTCATCACACTTTACATTGATATAAATCAGCTTTGCACAGACACTATGGACATTGTCGCATCAACACTGTATGTGTAGCATAAACTTTTCCTATAAAATGTTATGGATGTGACATGGCCATGGAACTTGCTGACTTAAAAACAAAAGCCTTACAAATGTAAGGAGTTGTGCTCTTAAAGGCAAGCTGAGCATAGACATTACTCTACCATTCCCTTGTCAATCTGGAATTTGTCAAATTACACAATTTGTTTGAACATTGGGTCCATTTATCCACTTTTGAAATATGTATAATATTACCATGTGAAATATGTTGTTTCTGTATGGTTGCACACCATATTTATGATGTAAAAAGAGTGTCATTCTCCATCAAATTCAATCAGATCAGTTACAAACAATAAAATATAGACCTAAATAAAGATTTTAACAACAGTTCTATTTGCGTATGCACAACTTTTTTTTCCATGGTAAGGATGACCTTTGCATGGAATTGCCCAGCTAATGATCATCAATCCAAATGATATTGGAAAAAAATGGCTAGTACTTGGGAACACAAATAAGTAAAACAAATCACACTTAGGAGATAGTGAACTGTAGTTTTGACTTAACTCATTACTGTGAGATATATTGTTATTTCAAGATGGTTATCATTTCAAGATAGTCAGTATCTTGAAAGTACAACTTTCCAACACAATGTATGAATTACTATCTAGACTAGAGCACCATTCCAGTCCACTTCTGGAAAAACATTGACACTGGAGTACTTCAAACACCTTTTGGCTGAAATTCTTCTTCCATAACAATGCAGCGGCAACAGTCCTGTTGCTCTACCCACACATGAGGTCCTGTCAAAATAAATCTACCGTCCAGCCAGGCTATTGGATGTTTGGGAGAATCACACCTGTCAATCATGCCATGGGCTGGGATGTGTTTGCACAGCCAGCTCTTCGCTGGTGGGCCGGTCACGCTTAACAATGAGACACACACTGGTGCGCGCGCATGCACACATACACACACACACACACACACACACACACACACACACACATGCTCACACACATGCTCACATTCACACATGTGTCTGCCACACAGAGGGTTTCCTGCACTGCTGTACCCTGAGAAGGAAGCTGTATTCTCTCATTACACCTCCATGATGGCCCCTGTCTAAGCAGTGCCGTTAATGAGGCTCACACAGACACACAGACACACACACATACTCACTCACACACACACACACACACACACACACACACACACACACACACACAGACACACACGCTCCAAAAGAATATGACCAGGGTATTTGCTTAGCTCCAATTAGCCCATAATTAATACTTTCGTCCCCCCGCTGCGGCTCAAATCAACCTGCTGGATGAGGGAGACAGGGGCCAGTGGCACGGACCCAGGCCGCCCGGGTTCCCTTACAACACAAACTCACACAGGAGGCAGAGGAGAGGAGCAGGAGATCCTCGCCTTCATGAGAAAACATATGAAGAGGAGGAGGAAAACGGAGAAGGGCCACCGGATCCGCTCACACTCGCCAACTTCCCAACACGACAAGACAAAGTCATGCCGAGTCTTACGCCGAGTGTGTGTGGGAGTGTGTGGGAGTGAGTGAGTGTGTGTGTGTGTTTGGTGGGGGTAAATTTCCATCTGCTTAGGTGGTATTCCCCCTCAGAGGATGGAAACAGTTTTAACACATAAATAAATATGATGGAGTGTTTTCAGTGTGTGTGTGTGTGTGTGTGCATGTGTGTATGTGCATGTGTCTGTGTAGCGTGCGTGTGTGTGTGTGTGTGTGGGGCAGACAGAGAGAGTCTTATAGAAAGGGCGGTCTGAGTGGAAAGCAGAGTTTTAGATGTTTTAATATCAAGGATTTAGACCTGGGTTCAAGGAAAGTTTGTGTGCGTGCATACAGGCTGTGATGTACTGCATTTGAACTTTCATGTATGCATGAGTGTGTTTGTGTGTGTGTGTGTGTGTGTGTGTGTGTGTGTGTGTGTGTGGTGTGTGTGTGCGTGCGTGCGTGTGCGTGTGTGTGTGTGTGTGCGCGCGCGGGCGTGTGTGTAGAGAGTGGTAGTGTGTGTGAGAGGTGTGTGCAGGGTGTTAATGTTAAGCTCTGAGGTCTGCAGCAGTTTGTAGGTGGCAGCAGCCGATTACCTCAGGCAGACACGCACAGACACGAAGGAACCCAGCTAGGCTGAGGGAACACCACATGAAGTGCGTCTTTGTCCAGAGCAACTGTGTGAGAGCATGTGTGTATGTGTGTGTTTGTGTGTGTATGTGTGTGTGTGTGTGTGTGTGTGTATGTGGTGGTCTGTTGTAATCAGCCGGTGTAAATCCTCATAAAGGTTGCACCACTGGGACATGTGTGTTTGTGTGTGTGTGTGTGTGTGTGTGTGTGTGAGTGTCTGTGTGTCTGTGTGTGTGCCTGTGTGTGTGTGTGTGTGTGTGAGTGCATTACCTGTTCCTCCCTTCAGGTGAACTGCCACCACTCTGGGTCAACCCCTGGTGACCCCACAGGTCTGTTGGCAGCTCGTTACTTTCTGTTATTGTGTCTCCGTCACTGCTGCCCGCTGGCTAATTACCACGGGGCCTGTGCGCACACCTCTGCCCAGCCACTGTTTCCACTGCTGGGAAAGCCAGCCTCGGAGCGCCGGGATATAGCAGGAATATTGTTCCCCGATTGGGAATAATCTGCTCACAATGTGTTTGTTTTTCTGTTTGCACTCACTGCTGTAGGCTGTGTGTGAACACACCATAAAAAAAAAATCACGACCTGCCTGGGTGCCGTCAACATCTGTCAGTGCACGCACACGTCATCGGCTTTCAGTGCTCTGGTTCACAGGCTGAGAAGTAATGATTTTAAATGACAAACACCGCCTAAAGCTTCCCAGATCCGTGTCCGACGGATTTGTTTACAGGAAGTTGAAATGAGTCTTTAGAACTACTTTCAGCATTCCAGTGACGATGCTGAGGTTCATGTTGAGTTTTTGGAAGTGAAGAAGAAAAAAAAAAAAAGAACAAGCTGGGACCCATTGAGATGTTGCTTTGTAAACCAATCTGTTCTTGTTACAAGAGACACACTTTGGAGTGGGGGGAGAGGCGGCGGGCTGGAGGGAAGAGGAGAGGTATCTTTTCCGCTCTGCTCTCTCCGCTTTGGCCACCTCAGTGGGAAACTCCCCTTCGTCTGACTCACGTGTGTATTTTGTACGGTGTACTGCCAAGTCAAATGGTGAGACTGCACAAACTCTACAGTACATGCATCTGCCTTGGCCCGACGCACGGACACACACACACACACACACACACACCCACACAAACACAGCCTGGGCGGGAGGCCAGACAGACTGAGTGCAGCGCATGCCAACATCCTATACCCCAGCCTGGATGTCTCCCTCACCGCACTACCATATTCAAACAGAAACACACATGCACACACCCTGGCATGGCCATGTGCATCACACCCACTCATACACACAGGCTGGCTGTCTGCCTCACCGTGCTGCCATACATGGCTGCCCAGGGCCAAGCCAAATACTGGCATTTGCACTCCAAGGCTCCCGCAACGGGACAAGAATTATCTGTAAGTGTGAGGGTGCCTGTGCATTTGTGTGTTTATATGCAATCTTGCACATGTGTGTGTGTGTGTGTGTGTGTGTGGGTGTGTGTGTGCGTGTGTGTGTGTTCTTTTCTCACTTGCAATCCCAAAGCCTACACTCCCAGTACAGCAGCTCTCTGATGACACTGGATCAACTAAGAGTGCCCGTGCCAGTACTAAGCCCACCTTCCAGCCCCTAACTCTGCCAGCTCCGAGGGCACATTGTCATTATCCTTTACACCGTAGAGCACATAAAGTTGTTTTTCTTTTCCTGTGAGTGGCTGTGTTGGCTGTCATGTTTAACCCTATTTGATTACTGGAACCACTTCCAACTCCTTAAGAGAACGAAGCACAATATACAGTACCCTACAATGGCCAGACTCTTTTGTTAATGTTAGGGGCCTCCTCCATAACAACTCCACGCACCTCCATCCCCTGGCACTAAGAATGGACCTGACGAGTCCACCCAACCACCACCCCCCGCCCCCAACACACACACACACACACAAACATGCATACACACACACACACACACACACACACACACACACATGTATACACACACATGCATACACACACACACACACACACATACACACACACACACACGCACTCCATGAGGGTATTTACGAGTGCAAGAGAGTGGCTCTGGCAAGGGCAGGGGCCCTTCGTCCACCTCTTCAGGGGGTCCTACCCTCTCCCCTGTGTGTTGACAGCATTACAGCCCGCCTGGAGCCCTGAGAAACGGGGTGTCGGCTGGACGGATTTGCCACGACCCCTGTAAACCGGGCACCAGCTACCAGTGGCCTTTTCCTGTTTGTGTATCTCACCCATAAACGATTCCCTCGCCGGGGCCCGGGCACACAGGACGCGTCACCGCTCCACAGGGACCGGGCGACGGGGTTATTAGCCAGCAGGGCACTCTGGGGAGTCCCCGAGAACTAATGAACTCTCCTGACAGGACAGCTTTAAGAGCCGAGAGGTCAAATGCACCCGAAAAAACACCACACAAAACTTCACTAACAATACAGTTTCTGCTGAGCAGACACCATCTACCAACCTGTGACACCTCCACTTTATTTAAAAGTTATTAGAGCTGAAAATTTGAAATTTTAAAAGACTCTTTTTCTATAATCATATGAAAAAATTATTCATTAAGCAATAAGTAATATCAGCTATTTCATTAGATCAGGTAAAGAGGGCAAACTTACAATGTTAAAAAGTGTTTCATTCTGCTCATAATGTCCTTCATCAGAAAAGAGTTCTTGGTTGGGCTCAGGTTATAAAGCTGATACATGACCATGAACTGAGGAATTTGTTATTTGTCATTATTAATCTCATTTGTTATCTAATTCTCATTCAGACATTTACAGAGTTGAGAAGAATCACATTTTTGCTTATGATCAAGACTGCTTATATAGTGCAATTCAACCACCAGAATACCCAACCCACATTAAAGTTCAGTCACCAGAATACCCAACTCACATTCAAGTTGAGTGATTAGAATATCCTATCAAACATTCAAGTTCACTTGAGCTAATGGACAGACCATAGTCTTTGAACATTTTATGTAGACTTGTTTCAAAGAGAGCTTATTCATGCTGTATACTGTACGTAACAATAACGCTACACAGTAGCGTAGGTACACAGTATACTTCACAGTTTTGGTTGATAACTGAGCTCAACAGCCAGTCACTTACACCCTTCCCTTTCTATGCTCCTGAAACCCCAGGACTATGCCTTTAAAACAGTCCAGATCTCAAGGTCTGAGAGCTGAGAGGTTGACTCTCCAGCAGAACAAACTCAGGCTCATTAATAGACGTCTCCTCATTCCGATTCTCCTCCTGAAGAAATAGTGGCTTGCCTGTTTGGCTCGGCCGGTCATCTGTAAAAGCCCACCTCCGTGTGTCTCATGTCCTTGGCCTTTTAATTAAAGGTGACTGGAAAAAGTGACCGCGGCGCTGGACCGTCCGACTCCTGACTGCATGTGGGGAGGTGTGTGGTGCATGGCGGCCCGAGCCCTGATCAGACCCCCGGCACCTCACCTGTGATTTACACCGCAGCATGTGGGACCAGCTCGTCCAGCCAGACCTCCAAACGCCCATTTAATTGGACTTACACAAGCCTTAATTTCAACATCTGACACACCTCTTACTTAGCCAGTCGCCGCTCATAAATAAACATAGCCTGTTTTACTATCGGAAAGGTCTAGGAGAATGAACCAAAATATTTCCTGTGGTGGCAGACTGGCCCAGGGTTTTTCTGGCGAGTCTGTTAAAACCCATCCAGAATTTGAATTGTGCCAAAATAAAGATGCCAGCGTACATAATCCCTCCCTTTTTTCTATTAACAGAACAAGCATTCATTACCTGGGCAACAAGAGGAGTGAGAGGGTTCAGACGGTTGGTGCGTGAAGACTCGCTCCTCTCTACCTGCGGGCCATCTTGCCCACCAGGGGAAAGCTGCAGTCAGCACTATTGGAGACCGCAAACTGGACTTCTGCATAGGTCAGCCCCCCCAGTCTGCTACCTTGAGCATTGCTACAGTGTTCAAACCACAGCCTTGACTATATTTTGTAACTTTGTCAACATATTCACAAGTTTACATTTCAGGATGGCTTTTTAACCGTCATAAATCTGCATTGGAAGTGGCATACAACACAGTGAGACTGATTTAAAAGGCAATCAGTTTCATGTTTTGGAATATGGTTGTTATGCTGATTATTACACACGGTATCACACACCCTTGGTAAATAGAATTGGCCATGTGTCTAAGCCTCAGGAGTTTTCTCTTGTGGAACTTAAGTTGTCTTTTGTGGTTTATTTCTCTACAGGGCTTAAACCGCCAGTTTGGGGGATGGGACTCTATTAAAAAATCATGGTTGGTGTAGTGGTTTTAAGAAAAATATGAATAAACAGACTCCTGAGCTTGGAGGAATTCTCTTGCAGACACAAATGTTTTATTCCTCGGAGTGTAGTTTTCAGCTGACAAGAACAAGTGAGAACGTAAAGGAGAGACTGGGGCCAGAGTTCCCGTAAAGGAGCCATAAGTTTTCTCTTTGAAAGAAAAACAGGAGTCTCCATTCCTCCATTAAAGCTCTGGGTAAGAATAGATTCCCTTCACCCTTGTTTGTTTTCCTCAGTAATCCAGTCAAGGACCTGCAAACACAGGGAGAATACTGTTTTATAAATGGAAATATAAACGGTAAACACAAAAACACTTAAAACGAAAGAGAGTAGCTAAAAGCAGAAGGTGTAATTTCATCTCCCACGAGACGATGCCACACTTTATTTGTTTTCTCTGTCTTCTGGCCTCTCAAGGTCACAAGCTCTCAGGCGCCAAACAGGTCACCTACTGCATCGCATACAGAGAGAACTGCAGCACTCTGTTTTTATTAAGTTGAATTACATAAAAACAAATTAATACATAACTTAAATACACTATTATTTCTTCATTTGCTTTACTTCATATAACCCAATAGCACAAAACAGTTAAAAATACTCTGGAAAGAAAGAAGCTAAAATTAGATGAAATGGCTATATTTTGTTAGACTAAGCAAAGTGACGTTTGTTGCGTCTATCAAACTGAGCACCACACTGAAAACACAGCTAGCTGTAATTCATTTTAAAAAACTTAACATCAGCAAATAATAATCCTCCGATTGTACTGGCATGAGCCTACTTGTGGTTGATTTTCTGATTTTAGAGATTAAAATTAACTTCATTCACAAAATAAACATGTCTGCCGACCGTGATGTGCCTGACCTTTCCATGTTTCAGTTGAAATCCCGAGATTTATGTTCCTTATCCGCAACTTTCTGGAGAAACGGAGCCTGTGTGGCGAGTATCATTGTAATATCAACCTTATACTGAGCTGGCACTGAGTCAAACAAGGCATCACGTCAATGCAGCACTTTCTGTTCCCGCCTAGGGCCAGTGCGCTCCAAGACTATCACCATAATCCATTTGGACTTTGCGAGACACTTGTATTAATTTCACTAAATACGCTCAGGCTACCAAAGCAGTTGCCAACCATGTCAACCGAGTAAAAATGTTTATTTTAAAAGTTATGTCTGAATATTGACTTTATTTTCTATATATTTTTAGTCCTGGCACAGGGAGTGTGTATATCCCTCTGACATATTTGGAAGCAATGGCCAGCCCTGAACTCATGGAAGACATATTAGGATGGTGTCAGAGCACGGCAAGCAGCGATAAGGGAATCTGTGTCGGGAAGTCCAAGCAAAATAATCTGACTGTGGGCATACTTTATTTTGAAACGTGGCGATGGAATATCTCTCCTGTGCACTGGAAAAATAGAAACAGTAATATCCATGCTGTAAGCGTCACTTTTCTTTTCCTTCGCGCAGTGTTCGGGGGGAACTTGAAGTTTACCTTTCATTATGTTTGCACAGGATTGTATTACATGTGCAATAAAACACCTTTTGACCTGTAAAATATGAAATTCCTGATTGGCTGTGAGCCTGTCTACTGAGCATGTCTGCCGGCTGTCTGAAAGTCTTAGTGGGCAGCTCAATGCCTACTCTGTGGAGAACAGCAGCAGGGCGGCACACCCAAGGGCCCGGCGTGGCTGAACACCGGCTACTGCTTACCACAGCTCATGGCTGCTCAATGTCTGCCTGTATGGACCAACATGGATCGATACTTCTTGGCACAAGATAGCGCTGATTAGCATGGCATAGGCCTGATATAATTTTCTCACTATTGTTTTAAATGTATAAAACTAGATGTTATATTGGTCAGGCAAGCCTAACCTTGTAATGATTGCCTGGCCCCTATATCCTGAGAAAGTTAAGTTGAGTTTGCAACTTTGTGAGAACATGTCTGAGCACCAATGGGCAGAGGTTAGCACCTTTTAGCAACTACTAACAACCTAAAACCTAGACACAACTCTAGACACCCATCCAGACACAACACATGCAGTGTAGTGATACACAAAGGGAAGCAAAAGCCTGAAAACAGGGCTTATTTTGTCAGACGACTGCAACACCTTGACTGCCCTAGCATAACAACAAAGTAGCAAGAGTTCAAAGAAATGAAAAGCCTTCTTAGCTCATGGTGTGAACGTCTGAATATTTACCCCTAGCCTGTTTTTAGAGCGGATTTACAGTGGTCATGGATATTACACGGGCCCCGTTTCTTAGAAACAGATGTCTATTTTTTTTTTTTTTGTATCCATCTGTCATCAATGCAGTGAAGTACTGCATATATATCCCTTTATAAGAGATCTCTTCACCTTAACCCCAACATTCAAAATCACATTTCTCCATGAGACCCCGTTTATTTCTTTTGTCATTTACTCACACATTTTCGCACATCTGTAAAACATTGGGCTAATTCTCCATGTTCCCCGTCAAGCTGATGATAAATCAAACACATCAGACACCCGTGTAGAGAGGGGCGACGCACACACGGGAGCTCAGCGGCCGCCCGTCAAATCAATCAATCAATCAATCAGGCCCGTTAAAGTCGCCCCGCCGTGACTGAGGTGCGCCATAAAAGTGCTGTTGTGTGGGAGGGTGCGAGGGAAGGATCGTTTTCTATCCCCCTGCTAAAGCAAACATCGGGCCCAACCGAGACTATTAGCTCCGTCACAATCCCTGCTTATTCTGCAGTCCGTCGCGCGCTCGGGCTAAGGCAGGGCGGACGTCAGAAACGCCGGACGGACAAAGGGCCTCTTTCTGTGGGTTGGAGGCGCTGAAAGCCCACTGGAGTCGCAGGAGGAGTGGTGGGCTAGAGGGGCATGGAGGTGTGGAGGGGGTGTGGGGGCGCTACTATCATGCTGTGCAGGGACACAAAGGACAGGTCTATTATCCTTCTGTAGCTTGCAAGAGACATGAGCTGACGGGGGGGATTGTGGAGAGTATAGAGTATATGTGTGTGTGTGTGTGTGTGTGTGTGTGTGTGTGTGTGTGTGTGTGTGTGTGTGTGTGTGTGTGTGTGTGTGTGTGTGAGAGAGAGAGACTGTCTGAGAGACTGCTACTCCCTCAGTGTATGTGCTATATTTCAATTTTGTCCAATGTGTCTGTCAGCATGCTTATAAGTTTTCTCTTTGATATGTGCGTATGTGATATTGGTACTCAGAATGTTTTTGCTTGGCATGTGCTGAATATCTTTGTGCACGTCCATACATGTTCTAAGCCTTTGCAACTGAGCTTCTCTGGCCCAAGTTTTAGGAGGGCCTTTGACATCAATGTCAGAGCTTTTCAAATTCATGTCAGAATGACCTCTGGGAAATGGTGGGTGGGATCTAGGCTGGCAGACCTGATGTTACAGGATGCATTTGCTTCCTAATGTAAGGTTACCATTAAAACACACAAGCCTACAGTATCTAACCTGCTGTAAAATCTTTCCTTTTTAAAGAATGTAGCTGGAGCCATAAACAAAACAGCAATGTTTTGATGTGGGAACTGTAAGTGTACTTGTGAGAGCTGAATTGTGATGTTGGATATATGCCGGATGGTGTTTCATATGTGTGTGTGTGTGTGTGTGTGTGTGTGTGTGTGGTGTGTGTTCTGTGTGTATGTCGTGTGCGTGTGTGTGTGTGTGTGTGTTTGTGTGTGTGTGTGGTGTGTGTGTGTGTGTGTGTGTGCATGTGTGTGTCCATGTGTATATTCTTGTATGAAACTGTGGAGTATTTTTTTTGATTGGTTCTTCATATTGAATGATGGCATCTAGAAGCAGACATGGCAAAGCTTCATCCCTCATTGATTTTTGGAGCGGCTGCGCTCTGACACAGCACAGAGTAATTTGTAACACATGTGCCCAAGTGTGCCCTCTCGAGTGAGACGTCTGGGACGTTTGGCAGAGAGAGCGAACCACTGATTTCTCCCTGTAGTTCTTGGGAGGAGGTCATATGACTCAGACTGGTGGTCATGTTCTCTCTCTCACTCTCTCTCTTTCTCTCTCTCTCTAATCTCTCATTACTGTTCTATCCATTCTCTCTCTCTCTCAGCCAGTGCCAGTGTAGTCTGCAGAGAAGTGAATGATGGGATGTATTTAATTGGGAAGTCTTCTGTGAGTCCTACTCTGCCAACACACACTATTTATCTCTCACTCCCACTCCCCTGGCTCCCCCTCCCTCCCTCTCTCTCTCTCCCTCCCTCCCTCTCTCTCTCTCTCTCTCTCTCTCCCTCTCTCTCTTTTTGCCGTACATGTTGGTTTTGAACAATGAATCATGGGATGTGTTTCATTCTGTTTTTTTGCCCTGCGAACACAAGCCATTAATAACTCTGCGGCAGGTCTGATGAACCAGTTTCAGCTCATGCGTGGCTTGACCTAAGTGGTGCTGCTTTTGACCGGCGTTCGTGTTTTTGCCCATCCCCCCCATCCTCGCTGCGGTGGCGGACTCTCCCCCGGACAGCCAAGGCAGCTCGTATATATCATGAAAGAAAAACGTGTGTATATGCAGAACGAGCACGTCCACCCACAGACACTCAGACTATCAGGGAGGAGCGTGGTACTTGAGGTCATCTTCGAAGGGGACAGGGACGCCCTGGACTGTGGTAAAGCTACAGCACTGCAAGACGCAGTGACAACAGAAATGTGATACAGCTGAGTATTAGTACGCTGGGACATTGGTCATAAATCTGGTAAATGTCAGTGGGGATCAGGTTTGTGTTCTTCAGCGTCCCTTGTGTTCTCTCTGAAGCAACAGTTGCTAAGGTACAGACAGGACAAGCAATGACATGGACCCATTCTTGTTTTTGTCGCTGTTTCTGTTCACTTGACCCGTAGGCATTTTTGATGTGTGCTTGCTTTACATGCCTGCTTGGTGAACAGTGGATATGGCAGTGAAATGAAAGCAATTCAAACCTTCCACCTGTTCTTCACTAGCTAGATTAAGAAACTAGATTGAAGCCGGTATCTGCTTCCTATTATGAGGGATTGTTGTAAGCCACTCTTTCTGACATTGCCAAGACCACACACACTCACGGATACATGCACACGCAAGAAAACACAGGCACACATGCGCACACACAATCACACATCGGTGATCGGACATCACCCATGACCCTTAAAACAGCCCCAAGGCCTTCAGGCCTAGAACACACACAATGGGGTCATACTTGACTATATACACACATACTTAAAGTTAGTGGGAATGTGTGTGCCGATGGAGTGCACATGTGAGATATAGTGCGGCATTCACTGGGAAAAGTGTTTATTTTCAATGAAATTAAGTAGTAAAATATTTTTTACTTATTCTGCCGTGCGCCTCTCTCTCAACTAGACTAAATTTGTCAGACCACTGGCAAATAAATACACTATAAATCTTTCCACCACACTTGCAGGGAACATTCTAAAAAAGTAATGACCTCAATATGAGAATTAATGATTGGATGACAAGTGAAAGTTTTACGTGTGATTTAATTTTTTTTCACTATTTCAAAGTATCAGATGGGTTATTCCCAGATGTAAGAAGATGCACAAAATCCCTTCCTGATTTATCATAACAGCCCCAAGCAGAACAGTTAGTGAAGGGGAAGGTCATGGTTCTCTCTTACTCCATGGAATTCTTTCCCTTTGTGTGTGTGTGTGTGTGTGTGTGTGTGTATGTCTGTTTATGTAGGGGTGCCAAGGAGTGGCAACACTTTTTTAACATTAGCGTGTGTTGAGTATCAAGTTGTACGTGGAAGAGTCTGTGTGTGTGTCTCTCCATGAGTGTGTGCGTGGCATCAGGTTCTCTCTTGCCGTGTGTGTGTGTGTGTGTGTGTGTGTGTGTGTGTGTGTATGTGTGTGTGTGTGTGTGTGTGTGTGTGTGTGCCCTCTTGCTTGTCCTTGCTGAGATGAGGGTCTCTCGGCTCACTCACACCTGGGCTGAATATTATGAGATTAAACAGAGGTCTGTTTTTGCTGACCCACTATACCAATCTAAGGCTAACACAGCTAGTCTGGATGTGACCTTATTTTCATTAAACATACACTAATAAAATGGAAAGGCAATCCTAATCGCCAGGCCATCTGATACGACTTATTTCAGTTCAGTTGCAGATACAGTAGTGTGCCAGAAGAGCCAACAACTGTGGTATGGGAGATAGGATGAATAACACAGAGAAAGTGTGTGTGTGTGTGTGTGTGTGTGTGTGTGTGTGTGTGTGTGTGTGTGTGAGAGAGAGAGAGAGAGAGAGAGAGTGAGTGACAATCAGAGAATAGAGGAAAAGAGAATAGTCTCAATAACTTTTTATGTAAACCATTTTTGAAGACACACAAGACCAAATCCATTGTCTGAGTGCAGTGCTCAGACTTCATCCAGTCAGGATAAGCGACTGTGAATATCACAGAGAGAGAGCGAGAGAGAGAGAGGGAGAGAAATGTCTGTGTTTATATTTGTCTAAGTCTCTGTAAGACACTCTAAGGCCCTGGTTCAGCTGAAGCGCTTTCTAGGCATTGGTCACTGTTCTGTCTCTTCCTCAGAGAAGGCTGCAGATACTCAGACTCTAGTCCTCTCTCTGTCTTTCTGTCTCTCTCTCCCTCTCTCTCTTTCTTCTCTCTGTTTCTCATGGAAGCTACATGAGTCAAACTAGGATCATCATTGTCTATGGCCTGAAAAATGAGATAGAAGTGAGAGCTTGGAGGAAGGGGAGTCTTGATGGACGACAAGGGAAGAAAGCGAGGAGGAGAGTTCTGTGGAACAGAACCTATACAGTCGGTCTACACATGTAGGGGGTGGAGGGGGGGGGGGGGTGAGAAAATGTGTCAGGGTGGACAGAGCAGCAGTGGAGAGTGTGTGGGTCTGGCCAGCTGGGAGGAGACGATCGCCCTGACGGGAGTCAGACTGATGGCTTTTCGTCCAGAGGAATGTGGAGACTGGGCCGGGCTTAGTCCAGTGGAGTAACTGAGGTGTGACACGGCCATAACTCTTGCTAAACTCATTTGTAAACCACACAGCCTGAGACATAAAGTTGCCTCTCTTTATCTCGCTGGCCAAACTCCTCTCTCTCCCCCAGTGCAGATAAAGCCAGTGTTATCAGAGCCCTCTCTCTGGACCCTCGCCCTGACAGGGAGGGATTGGCCTGGGGAAAAGAGCTGCAATTCAGTGCCTGTCCTCTAGAGGGGGACAGAGATGTAGAGTGTGTATGTATGTGTGTGTGTTTGTCTCCAAAGATGAGTGCAGGCCTTCTCTTTAGCTTTTTCTGTGATACCACCGATAACACAACATACACTCTCTCTCTCTCTCTCTCTCTCTCTCTCTCTCTCTCTCTCTCTCTCCGTGTGTCTCCACACCATGTGCTCCACCCTGACCTTAAATAAACAGCACTTCAATAAGGCCATAAGGCACTGACCTCTGACTCTTTCTAATGGAGAGTTTTGAGGTTTGGGGCTCTACCCATGAGGCTAGCGTCTAAGGCTTCTCAGAGCACAACATACAAGTGAGCCGAACAGCACTGAGCCAAAACATGTCTGTCTCTCTCTGTGTGTGTTTTGTGTGCAATATCGTGTGTAATATCACATACATTTAGCTTCAGTTTACTGCACTGCCATCAGAACGCATTGATCTGTCATAGGGTATGTACATTGTGTAAAAATGTATAATGTATGATACTCTCCATCCCTCCCTCCCCCTCTCTTTCTCTCTCTCTCTCTCTCTCTCCCTCTCTCTCTCTCTCACACACACACACACACACTCCCCCTCTCTTTCTCTCTCTCTCCCTCTCTCTCTCTCTCACACACACACACACACTCCCTCTCTCTCTCTCTCTCACACACACACACACACACTCCCCCTCTCTTTCTCTCTCTCTCTCTCTCTCACACACACACACACACACTCCCTCTCTCTCTCTCTCTCACACACACACACACACTCCCTCTCTCTCTCTCTCTCTCTCACACACACACACACACTCCCTCTCTCTCTCTCTCTCACACACACACACACACACACTCCCTCTCTCTCTTTCTCATTCCTTTCCTATTTCCTTGTGGCATTATACATACTCACCTAAAATCTTTTCACCAGCATGTGCCAAAATAAATTTTATAAAAATAAGGTTAAAATACATCCCCTAATGCGAGTGAGCCCTGGGCTTATTTTTGATGGAGTGAGGGAGAGGAGGAGAGGAGAGGTAGTGGAGGAACGGAGGGGGTGAGGGAGGGCCGGGCCGGGCCGGTCTGAGAGGGGCTCTGAAGGCTCTTTGTTGGCTGTAGAATGTCCAGCACACCGCAGAGGATCGCACCCACTCCCCCTGACACACACACACAAGGACACACACACACACGGACACACACAAGCATAACACACATCATTTGCTGTTACATGTCGGAGCCACCCATGCCACAGTGCCACATACGCAGAACCGTACACCCAGGTACATACTGGCGCTGATGGTAGCCATGTAAATTAGGGCTGACTTGTGTAACTCTTGTGGCAAATGTAGAGCTGTTCGGATATATACATACTGTAATACTGTACATGCAGCGTGTGGCTGTGTATCAGTATTCTTCCATCTAGTCACCGCAAGTCACCGCCAGCGGAAATTTGGAACTTGCCATCTTTGTGCGTGAGGGAGATAATGAGACAGAGATGTGTGTGAGATGTGTGTATGTCGTTTGAGTCAGTGTGTGTATGTGTGTTTTTGCAATGTGACTCACACCGGTCAACCAAACAAATTAGCTATGGTGGTCAGAGGAGTAATGATACATGAAATTTCAGTCTCAAAAACACAGGTCCTTTTTTTAAACCCTGGCAACAATTTCCGGGAGCTACGCAGTGAGACCAGTCACTCAGAGCTGTTTTGAATTCATTTGTACGACTTTATATTTCTTGTTCTTATTTTGTTTACTTTGAAAAATGGTAGAGTGCACCAAGGCAGAGGTATTTGTTCTTGTCATTTCGAGTTTGGTGCACTGCTGGGCTGAAAGCAGGGCTGCCAGGTCCGTGTTTGTAGTGGGATCATGTGGTGGCAGCATTTACCACAGACAAGAGCATAGAGCAGCTTAGAGTCCTCCTCTGCTGACACAAAGCTCTCACCACTTTCTAGTGAAGCCACTGCTTGTCATACTGACTAACTACATTAACTGCATATGGAATAAACAATTCAAATGTGAGTTCTGCTTATGTGTGTATACTGTTTGTGATTGTTTTGTAAGCAGAATTTGTGTGTGTGGATGTATTGTAGTTTTTTGTACACAATGTAGAGCGTGTGTGTGCGTGTGTGTGTGTGTGTGTGTGTGTGTGTGTGTGTGTATGTGTGTGTGTGTGTGTGTGTGTATTTATGGAGACAGAGGACTAGGCTAGGGCTACCTAAGAGGTCATTTGAGTGCTGACAAACAGTGTCTGTCATCCTCAGAGACCTGTCATCACACACATGCACATATGCACTAACCCACCCTGAGAGCCAAGCTAAATAAATCCAACAGGTACAGTATATATTTCTCTGTGTCAAAAGGAATTTTACACAAACATCTAAAGTTGTGATGTTTATGCCATATAAATATACAACATAGAATCTAATGTTTAAGACACAGAATACAATTAATAATTTCCAAAGCGTTCACAAGTAATTCAATTCATGAATATATCTGCCAATGTGTGTCTGTAAGAAAGAGACAGAGTGAGAGTCTGTATGTGTGTGTTTGTGTGTGTGAGTGAGAGATGTGAGAGTATGTGTGTGTGTGCGTGTCCATGTAAAAGATATAGAGAAAAATGTACATGATCCCCATAACATGATCTACGTTTATTCAACCATTTAAATCATTTTTCAATCCACAAATATAAAACGTATCACTTATCACTTAAGTTCTTATTTCAATAAATGTTCTATGATTTGTATGAAAGAATATATGAAGAAATATTAAATTAAATCTGCGTTTGTGGATCATTCAGCACATGCATTCATTCTAGCTAGTCACATTCTAGCTGTTCCTGCCACATGAGAAAGCCACTAGGAGGGAGCCTTGTGTTATTCAGGTCAGAGCCATAGAGAGAGTTGCGACATCTAGTGAATCAAATGTTCTGAGCTATCCCGTTAGCTATTGGTTCCGAGGTGGTCACGTGTTTCATGGATGCCATGTTCCATCCCAGAAACATATCTAAATTATAAAAAAAAATAATGATTTATTTAAAAAATGCGTAACTGTTGCGCATGTGAGTGCAGTGCAAGACCGGGAACCGGAAAACAGTTGCACAATTTCCCCCATGACTCAAAAAGGCAGAAAGTATGGGAGCAGAAGGTCAAGAGACAAAACTGGAGGACTAATAATTACTCAATATTGTGTGAGGTAAATGTCAATTGCTCTCTTTGACTTATGACAACACATTCCACAGAAAATTATAGTAATTCTATGTCAAAAAAGTTCTAACACTGCTTTAGAAAAAAATAAAGTTCAAAGTAAGCCAAGCCTTATCCTAGCGTTAGCTTTTTCGCTAGCATTCCATGTAAACACTGCTCCGAGATTGATTAGGCAACGTGGTCACTCACTACAATGGGCATTTTACAGGGCCATTTAGGATGTCGAAGGTAAATATACACTGGAATATTTCCGTTTTACATACTGACAAACGTTGATAATATAATTTATAGGCCTGTTAATGGCGAAAATAAGTGATTTATTTCAACATACCGTATTCGCTCCATAGGGTTACACTGTAGAATCATCCGAGTTGGGATGAAACATGGTGCCCATGATTTGAGTTGTCCCAACTCTTCCAGCTGATTCAGGTGTAATGAACAGCCTAAGCTACCAGAACTGTATTTGGATGGTGAGGATAACTCAATATTACACTGAGGGCCAGATGTACTAAGGCTTTTGCGCCCACTTCAGGCGTATTTGTTTTGCAACATGCGTGTAAAATCATTGCGAGGTATGTACAAACAGGCCGCAATGATGTTAAAGCGCAAACTGCCTGTCGCGGGAGCTGAAAATCCAGGGAAAAGTGGGAGTTTAGCGTAAAGAGATGGGAGGGGAAGCGTAAAAAGCGCCTAACAATGTATTCCGCGGTATATACAAAGACTGTTCGTGAAAGCGCACGTCTATTCTGCGCCTAAATACTTCCACCTTGTAAAAGCAAGTGTTAATCCAAATTGCAGTTCAATGCTTCAATAAGAGAACCTTTCAAAGACAACAGAATCGCTATTTAGAGCACCAGTTTGGTAAGTAAGTATTTGTACTATCAAAAGCAACCTTAACTTTCGTTGGCCTTTCGAATGTCTTACTTTCACTTTCATGTCATTCACTTAAACTTTCCTACTTGTTAGATTTGACCAATCTTCCATAGCCTACGTGCTCAAGTAGTTTGAGTAGAACTACTGATCTTCATTATCTCCCTGTTTGTGGACATCTTATCATGTATGGTATTATTTCATGATCGCTAAACGTTTGATTCTTTTTAATGTTGTCAGGTAACTTCATTCAACTGCGCTTGTATGTAGGCTCTGGCGTTTAGTTGTGGACGTTCGTAAATTGCGATAATGGGCGAAGTAAGGCAAAGAAAGGCGCCGTTTACACTATGGATTGAAAGTTTGATAAATACGACGGAAACTTGGGTTTGACAGCGTTCGCAATCTGCGGTTTGTCCATGGAGCTGATAACGCTACGTCAGAGCCGGACAGTAACGGAGTACATTTACTTGAGTACAGTACTTGAGTACAATTTTTGAGGGAGTACTCATGACTTTACTCAAGTACATTTGAGAGGCAAATATTGTACTCTTTACTCCACTACATTTCTATCCATAACCCAGAGGCGATTCTAGAGTCTGTGGGGGCCCCAAGCAAAAATTCCAAGGGGGCCCTACCGACAAGTGTTATCACCATTATGTTATATCACCTTTAGGTTATTATGTTAAATAATAAAAATACAAAAAGCGTATTATAAAAATTCTTATATTTTGACATGTATCTCACAAAATATAACTTTGAGTGCATGGTGTATGCACTCATAATGATTCTCTACAACATCTTTTTACTGCATTGCCAAGAACAAAGTAGAGGCAAAAAAGGGGTTTCTTTGTTGAACAAATTAGGATGCAATGTGAGCCTTGAATTGGATGCCATGCAGGAATTTGCTAGGATTTCAAAACCGGACTATGAACATGCTTTGCCATAGAGAAACACACGATAGCGTTGGATTATAAACATGCAGATAAAAAATTTGTAAACGAGGGGCAAGTCCAGCTATATGAAGTTATTATTTTGCTGTCACTTCGTCTGTTTTATAACTCAGAAAGAAACTTGATATCAAATGTTAGCTCTGTGTCTCGTCTTTCATCTGCGTGGCATATCTATCCTATCACGGGTCCGCGAGTAATTCAAACGAGAGTAATGGGTGTGCAGCGTTGGTTTGTGTACATGACGTTATTATTTTGCAGTTACTTCGTCTGTTTTTATAAGCCAAAAGGATCGATCGATATTCATGGTACCAATGGATAGCCCTGTGTCTCCTCTTTCATCTGATATGCTTGCCATATGCGATCACGGGTTTGCGAGTAATTCAAAGGAGACTAATGGGTGAGCAGGTGAACGTAGAGAAGTATAGACTGTAAATATGATGCAATTTAATTTAATTTCATGATTTTCTTTTATTTTCATACTTGATCGTACAGACATAGACGTAGTCTCGTTGGAAAGCCCCACTTCTGCTCTCTCACGCAATAAAAGTTTTATCTCGTTGCAATGAACAGTTCCGGAGCAATGTAACAAAGAAGAAAGGGTGTGTTTTTTTCGGGTTCTAACAAATTAACGCGTATGCTTGGTCCTTACTGCATCGCGATTAACATGTTATGGCTGACAGCCCTAATACAAACATAGCGTTAACCATCTCCTTGCTTAACTAGTTGCCGCTAGCTAGCTGAAGTTTACTGTCGTATAGATGTAGCAAACCATGTTAAATCTTTCTGCCAATTAACATTAGCCTACTATAACTTCATTGAGTAGACTAAATGCCAAAATCCGATGTTGATCCGTCATCACTGCACCCTCGATTGAAGTTTACCACAGTTGCCTAAATATGTGCGGATTCTTTGAACTTTTTTGAACACACATCCGCTGTTCATAAGGCCATAGCATAGGGCCGACATACAGTATGCACGTACTGTTTGTACAACAGGGCAGGAGCACGCAAAATACATCATTCAATCTCTATGGACGAAATTCTCGCTTGACCCACCGGCAAACGCGCTGAGACCAGGTCGGGGGCCCCCTAGCGGCTCGGGGCTCCAAGCAGTTGCTTGGTTTGCCTGTTGACAAGGTGCGCCGTGAGTACCCATTACTACTTCTAAAAAAAAGGAAAAATGAAAAATCTCGGAAACCCTCAATTTGTTGTTTCACTCTCAAACGTGATTGGATTGTGCAGACGCCACTGATTGGAACAGCCTATCAGCAATCACCTTCAGCTTTCCGCCAAAGTCAACTCCATGGTCAGATTTAGATAATAGACAAAACCATGGACGAAACAATGGATGAAGACGCAGCAGGTCCATCCCGGGAATGTGCCAACCTGTGGCCCCACCTCGCCAGACTACCGGTATTTCAATTTTCTGAACAAGTTAATGATAGTTTTTGCTTCAAGTGTTTCAATTACAAAATAGTATTTTGTATTTGAAATAAGTATTTTAAATACACACTCTAAAAAATGTTGGGTTAAAAATAACCCAAATATAACCCAGCCGCTGGTTAACTATTGAACCAACACCACATTGAGTTATCCTAACCCAATGGTCTGGGTACATTATTAAACCCAGCAGATTGGGTATGATTCTAGCCCAAAACGCTGGGTTATGTCAACACAACATTAGTTAAATTGGCACAATAGACTGGGTAAAGGTAACCAATGTGCTGGATTATAACTATATACATGTTGAGTAAAATTCACACAGTATATTGGGTATAGATTCCACCCAAACCACTGGGTTATATCAACAGAACTGCTAGTTAAAATTACCAGTTGTAGGGTTTTCCAAACCCAGTATTTGGGTTGCATTGAGAGGAAATGGGCAACATAGCCATGCAATGAAATAAAACAGTTCGACAGAATTATTTATTTGACAGTTTACTTTATTATGACCGCCGCGCAGCGAAGCGGCGGTCATATAGGTTTAGTCAGATTTTTGTAATTTTTTCTTTTCTTTTTCGCATGCCCAAATTTCTGTCAATGATTCCCGGGACACTGAAAGACCGGGGTACACGAAACTTGGTGGGCATGTAACCCCACATGGATAGCATGGAACCATCGTTTTTTGTTTTGATCTGTAGCCCCCCCGCTGGACTGGACCCCCCGAAAGGAGGGTAGGGCAGACACAGTTTTCTGTGAATATCTCGAAAACCGTAGGGTTTAGGAGGACCATTTTTTTTTTGTATGTTGATCTCAAGGGGCCATGTCAACCCATTCCATAACCACTCATTTCATGTATAGCGCCACCTAGTGTTTTGTTTTGTTTCTGTTCAGCAGTTCATACCCAGTGAACACAGAACTATGTTTTTAAGAGTCTGTCTTTATGTAGATTTAACATTAACATGAGCAGTAATTGTAAGTTAATGTTAGCTAACATTAGCTGGCTTGAATGACACAATTCTTAACCTGCTTGAGGCAGAACGAAATTGGCAGGCAGAATATCGATTCATATCACGAAGGGTATCTCTGGGTGGACTTTTAAAATCCTTCTGAATAATAATAAAAAAAAAGTTAAAAGCAGATACATACCTTCCGAAATCGCCTGATTTCCTCTGCATGTTGACAGCTGCTGGACTGCATGGACGGTTGAAAGAATAACGATTTCCCCCAAACTCTCAAATAACTATGCAGCTGTGTTAAAGTTACCCTGGTGCTGGGTAGTGTACTCACGTCAGGTGGGGGAGCGGAGGGGCGCTGCCCTAAACTATCAACCAACATGAGTAAAAACAACCCCACACAATGACCCAACAGTTTCAACCCAGTTTGGGTTGAGAAAATAACCCAGCATTTTTTAGAGTGCATGTATTAGAAATACTGCCCATCCCTGGCAACATGGTAAAAAGATGAACATTTCTTGATTTTACTTCCAATTCATTTTACATTCTCCAAGGTATTAACATTAACATTTTTCATAACTCCATGTAGGACGTTTCTGTACATAAATGTAAGCACTGTGGCAGTAGTAATGCAATATTTAGAAAATGTAGGCTACTCTTGTACTCTTGATACTCAAGTAGCCTACTTTTAAAAACAAGTACTTCAGTACTTTTACTTAAGTAGACATCTGACTGTTGTACTTTTACTTGTACCTGAGTAAAATTTAGCAAAGGGTATCTGTACTTTTACTCAAGTAATGAAGCTGTGTACTCTGTCCGCCTCTGCGCTACGTTCACAAATGTACGTACATCTGGCCCTGAGCATCAGAATTAAAAAATAAAATAAATCAGGATATTTAGTTGGTTTGTAAAGCTATGCAGATAATAGCGGAAAGCGGAAAAATCTGAGGACGTTTTCTGATGCTCGTTTTCTGACTGGGTAAGACCAAGAAAATTCTATGAATCGTTCAATATTTGCGGATCATGGTATGGGCAGTAGTTACAAATAGTTACATATTTTTCTCTCAATAAAAAGAGAGCCAGTAAGTGAGAATGTGTGTGTGTGTGTGTGTCTGTGTGTGTGTGTGTGTATGTATCAGTGTGGGTGTGTATGTGTTTCTGTGTGTGTGGGTATTTCTTGCTGTGTGTGTGTGTGTGTTGTCCTCGCAGTGGGTTGCTGGCCTCATTCATTAATCATCCCTTCATTTGTTTTCACACAGACACGCTGACACACAGAGAATATTATTACAGCAGAGACATGGGGGATCCTTCAGGAACCACTCTCTGTGTGTGAGTGTGTGTGTGTGTTGTGTGTGTGTGTGAATGTGTGTGTGTGTGTGTGCCTGTCTACTTGAGGCAGAGAGGTAGAGTATGTACGTGTTTAGGTGTGTTTCAATGTGTGTGTGTGTGTGTGTGTGTGGGTAAGTGTATGCAGAGACTGAATGATGGACAAACCTTGACGACTCTCAGACATAACTGTCTAATGGATGGCTTCCTCTGCTGACAAATGTGATGTGGAAGGCGGCTGATGCAAACAGATGAGCAGACAGCCACTCTGAGTGGATTCAGAAGCGTATGCGTCTATATATTATGGAAAAGCAACAGACGCAGAATACCGGACATTAATTAAAGTTTAGTGTCTCTAATGGACAACGCAGGCCTCACATTCACATTGCTGTACATTAATCTGTTGAGCAGAGCTCTGACACACAAGGGTAGACTTGAAAACAGAGGAGAGAGAAGGGAGAGGTGAACAAGATAGAGAGAACGAGAGGTAGAAAGTCTTCCATCCATGTTCTAACTTCATGTTAGCACCATATTTCAAAATGTTCAAAAGGGAAGCTGTTGAAAGTACCATTAGTCTGCTCAAGTTGGGCCAGACATAGCCACCTGCATGTGCACATGCACACTTTTTGGCTGGCAGGGATGGCCATCTCTTGGGAAGTCCCTTGATTCCTTGACACAGCTGAACTGTGTCTAATTCAATGACAGCAATCAGAATGCTAAGAACGCAAGCACACTGAAAAAAATACCATTACTTACAGCGGTCTTAATGGCGTTTTTGAATACTAAGCAGTTTGCCTCAAAATTTAGACTGGATGGCTGAACACACCACCCCATAGTTCAGCACATCACTAAACCTATGGATAAAAACTTATTTTAATCGTTTCCTGTTATTTCTCCCAACTTTTTGGAAACAGTTTGTCTTTGCACAAGGGACGCTCAGTTTCAAATAGGATATGTGTTCATATTTCGGGGGCTGAGTAGCGTTGACTGCAGACATTGTCTCTCTGTGTCGACGAGGATCAACGTCAGATTCTGGTTTGGGGGTAAAAGGGGGGGGGGGGGGCGTTGCAGTGTAGCTGTCCAGCTACCTGCTGGGACATTGCGCCCCCAAAGACCTCTCCTCAGTACCCCGAGTTCCAGTGGAGTGTTCGGTAGGCCCCCAGCCAACATGACCTCTAACTGACAGGAGTGATCGACTGCTGCTGATGGCCGAGGGGAGGCTCTGGCCTTCCATGGTTTTCTCTTCCCTGTCAGCAGGAGCTTCCTCTTCAGAGTCCCATTAAAGCGGAGCTGTCCGGTTGCCACTTATTCTTCATCTGAGCAGCCTGCGCGTCATCTTTTAAAATGTCCTCTGTTGGCTCGCAGCTTCAGTTTTCATGGTTAGGGCCGGGGCATTATCATCAGTGTTCCAGTCAAGAAAAGGCACGTACACGGACACACATATACACACAGACACACATGTGCCCACGCACACACACACACGCGCACACACACACACACACACACACACACAAACACACACATACACACACACCCACCCACCACACACACACACACAAACACACAGAGTTGCACAGCACCCTATATCAGCTTCTCTAATAAAGAACATAGGTTGTAGAGTGACTTTATGAGCTGTTGGGGAATAGTCTGCTCTTTTTCCTGTTGGATGTATAATGAGCCACACACACACACACACACACACACACACACACACACACACACACACACATACACACTAATATCCTTATGTTCCACATTGAACAATTATTGTGACTTATGAGACAAATCACACACACAAACACACACACACACACGCCAACACACACCCTCTCTCTCTCTCTCTCTCTCTCTCTCTCTCATACACACACACACACACACTCCCCTCCCTCCTCTGATTATGCACCTTCAGGAAATCTCCAGTCGTCAGCGACCGGGAAATGAGAGCTGAATTAATGAAGGGGGGAAAAAGAGATTTGATTTTCCAAAGTTATCTTTTAATAAGAGGGAGCGTGCTGTTGGCGCCTTCTCTCTCTCCCTCTCCCTCTTTCACTCTCCCTCTCTCCCTCACAAATCTCTCACTCTCTCACTTTCCTGTGTCTCCCAGGAGTGGTGTTCTAAGGCTAAACAGTAGCCGGCGGCGACTCGGTGCGGGGAGCCTAGCGGACTGACGTCCTTCAACCCCCCCCGCCACCTCCACAGCTGGACAGATGTGAAACTGTTCATGGACTGAGCTGTCAGAGATGTGGCACATTCAGTCTGGTGGAGCGCAAACTCTGACTCGGAGTGCAGTTTTTTTTTAACACGAACCTTCAGAGTGATACTCCGCACGATCTATAACTCCTTCGGTAAACAGGGGCCTGCTCGATGAGTGGGTCCACACTCGAGCACACACACACACTAATGGGTGAGATGTGAAAGGGGGTTTTGTGTGCCTCTCCAAAAAATGGTCCAGCGAAGAAAAAAAAGCCGGCGGAATTGTTGCCATGGAAACTCACACCATGTCCTGCTGGACTTCCTCTGAGACAGCAAGAGTCAACAACAACTTAAAAAAAAAAGGCTTTGACAACTTTAAAAACAAATGAAAAATATATAGCCAGGACAAACATAGACTCGTGCACACTTGTAGGCCACATAGGCCACATCCATGCAGCAGCTAATGCTAAATTTGGTATAATTCATGAAAACTTATATGAGAGAGTTTGATAATCATATCATACAATTTCAACCAATACAATAATCTGATCATATTTGGGTCTGTAAACTAGTTGTTTATGTATTGATGTACTAGGTAGAAGGATGGATAAACATTCTGCCTTTGCAATAACTCAGGATTAAAATGTGGATGGTAAGAACACTAGTATACTAATGTATACCAATATAGTATTGGTATAATACCATACTATACTATACTCCCCCCTGTCAGAGGACAGGGAAACTCAATGACAGAGGGCAGTTAAACGTCTCTCCGCACATGTGTTTGTGTATGTTACACAAATTGTGCAATCCAAGACAACATCCAAAAACCCCTTTTGTATGTGTCTGCATTACAGGAGGTGTGTGTTTTACATTTAAACTGATGAGAGAAGACAGTGTGTGTGTTTGTGAAAGTGTGCATGTATGTCTAGGTGTGTGTATAGAGGAGATGGTGTGTGTGTGTGTATGTGTGTATGTGTGTGTGTGTGTGTGTGTGTGTGGATGTATGCATGTATGTCTAGGTCTGTGTGTGTGTGTGTGTGTGTGTGTGTGTGTGTGTGTGGGTGTGTGTGGACAGCAGTGAATCCAACGTGACACTATTCAGGTTCAGGTGTGTGTGTGTGTGTGTGTGTGTGTGTGTGTGTGTGTGTGTGTGTGTGTGTGTGTGTGTGTGTGTGTGTGTGTGTGTGTGTGTGTGGACAGCAGTGAATCCAGCGTGACACTGTTCAGGTGTGTGTGTGTGTGGTAAAATGAGTCTGGTGGGGCAGTTAGTCTGTAATTAGTGCAGGCTAAAGTGATTTCCTTCATGGCCGCCCTGCATGTCGCCTGTGATTACCCACGGTGCTCTGCAGCTAAACCTGGCTCCCTGCGCCCCTGCACACAGCCCACAGCCCAGACAGACCACACCGGCACGCACCGCCACACAAACTACTCTAACCTCAACATATGTTGTTGAATCATTTTCATTCACTGCAACATAATGATGAATTACGAGTATTGAGCACCGAGGTGAAAGAAGAAAAAAAAAAACCTATAGGGCTATATTTTGGCAACAGTTTCAGTGATAGATGACATTTGTGATAGTGGACATAATGTGGAAAATGCATTTAGGTTACTGAAACCCTATTAAGACAATCAAGGCGAAATGTAAATATACATTTGGATGGATTTCAGCAGTCAGGAAAGATTTTGGGGGCGAACACATAAACTGAAGTGAACAAAAACATGTTTTGTGTGTATGTGTGCTCCACCTTTATTCACACTCAACGGGAGCCAGTGAGGAACAGAGTCTGCTTTTGTAAAGTCTGTCACATTTGCAAGGAAAAAGGAGATAATATTGATGATTATCAGTAAACTTGGCGTGTGTTTAAGTACTTTGGAAAAAAGAGACATGTTAATTCAAACAAACAGTTGAATTTGGACCGAAGTAAAAACTATATATTTAACGATTACAATGAATGCAAGTATACTGATATTCTACATAGGATTTGATTTAGAGAGTTATTTTGCATTGTTTGTTCACTGACACATAATAATTGTGTGAAATTTGAGGAAATTGATTTCTTTACAATAGTTAATGACGTTAATGAAGTCTTGTAATGACTCAAAAATATTAAGCATTTTAAAAAGTGTCCAGGAGCTTCATTCTGGAAATATTAAGAATATGAATAGCAGTAAGTTGCTAATGAATCAATTTAAGCTGTTTATAGTATTGTAATTACTAGTACTGCATATTATATTTATTTTTTAGCATTCTTAATTTTAAAATAACCAACTTGACAGAGAACAGATAGATAGTTTGCTCTTTATATCTGCACTCAGACTGTGCAAAGGTCTTATAAAATGCTTTACATTGTGTCTCATTCAGCATAAGAATGGCATTTTCTGCCAACATTTATTGTAGGTTTGGGATTGGGTTTGGGATAGCAATAGAAGATGAGTGAATTCCTCTTCAGACATGGTATTGCAAAACAGTTCAGAAGGTGGAAACAGTTAGATTTGTGATTTTAAAAACTTTAGTAAATAAGCTGAGTAATATAAAAATAAATAAACCTATTATTTTAATTTGAGGTTGGCCTATCGATTTTACACTGTGCAGCGCTGTATAAAGATTAAGCCCCAAATTCATATTAAAATAAAATTTACATTAAAATGAAATCAGTCTTTTGGCAAGGACTGATTATACTATTGTTTCAGTAAAATGTTATGAGGTTTTTACCTGTCAGTTCTCAGACAATATGGCCTGGGTCTGGGCTAGTAATTAATGTCTGAAACATTTTAGCCAATTTACATGAATGCATCTTAGTAATAAAGCAGATGTGTTTGTGGTCATGACCAATTATACCCTCAAACATATTAACAGATCACTATGAAATAGAAAATGTCTTGCAAAGAGTTTTTCTTCATTCATTCAGAATGAATTCCTTTGGGTGCTTAAGTAATTAAGCATTATATACATAATACCAAATGATCCTTGACTACTGCTGGGAATGGTCTTTGCAGTGAGACCTCATTTTAACTAGATGAGGGAATCTTTATAGTTGTTTTTTTGTTAGTCAAATGATCATGACAATTTCAAAATGGCCAAGAAAAAACCTCTTCATGGACCAAATTATGTTAAAATTGTCTTTAATAGTACAACTCATATTAAGGTCACGATTCAATATGAATACACTCATTATGCTTTATCATCACAGGGACTATAGACTAATAGTAAAATATTGCGGTAATATATTCTTTTATGCAGCGCATAACGTCATGTTCTGCCGCTTCCTTGGGCAAGGACACAGACGTGCTCCCTTGGCCTCACCACAGAAACCACCGCTTACCATGTGCTCCTGTTTCACCAGATTACACAAGTGCCTGCCTTCCTCTGGAGTGTGTGTGTGTGTGTGTGTGTGTGTGTGTGTGTGTGTGTGTGTGAGCGGATGCACATGTGTGTGTGCGTGTGTGTGTGTGTGTGTGTCCGTGTGTGTGAGCGGATGCACATGTGTGTGTGCATGTGTGTGTGTGTGTGTGTGTGTCCGTGTGTCAGCTGGGTGAAATATCCCCACGTTTTGGCTCCTCTCCCTGTCACCCCTGCCCCGAGTCCCTGGGTTCAGACAAACACGGCCCAGTCGAGCAGAATACCGCAGCAGCGGACATGGTAATGTAATCAGCCCCCGGCGCGCCGCACCGCTCTCCGGCCCCACCGTGCACCGAGCAGCCTCCGAGACCGAGCGCAGATTAAAACGCTTTTACAGCATGCTCATCCACACCTCTGTGATTAAGATGAAACGACGGGAGAGAAAATGAGCAATGAGTCCACACGCTCATGGAGGGGCCGGGGGGGAAAAAAAGGGCAGGTTTCCTCGGGTTCATCCCTTATAACTCATCCCGACTGCATCGCTTCGCCTTAAAGGATGATCATCCCTCCCATGCAGAGTCTTGGCCAGAGTGTGCATGGGGATATGGAACATAGAACATGATATGAGGTGCACCTCGTCTGCTTGTGTTTAGTTAGCGTCTGATTCTCAGGGCGCGGATGCCAAAGTATGGCCAGACGTTTCACGAGCATCACAGCGGCAGACAGATCCGTTGCCACGATGCTGTCATCACCACCTCATCACGACACAAGATCTATACCTTGTGGCCATGATCACAGATCTGTTGTGATAGTTAGCGATTCGGTGTGTGGGATTTCATGGACGAGTTTCTCATTTGAAGGTTGGACTTTCTATTGCTCTAATCTGTGTTAAGCAAAACAGGAAATGGCCTCTCTGGCTCAATAAAAGTGTGATGTGTCTGGTAAGAAGCAATGGACTGAAGTAAAGACTTTAGGAGTTTAATGAAAGGTGTTTGCATGCTTGTTTTCTTTCCTGCAGAAACTGTGTGTGAGGCTGTGTGCATATGTGTGTGTGTGTGTGTGTGTGTGTGGCTGAGTTTACCACACACTCGCGTGGAAAGCTGCGGTTTTGACACAGTGAGTCTGAGAAAGCCATCTGCAGCACGGAGCGGGTGAGTTATTCCTCCTGGGTGACTTATTCGGTGTGAGGGAGCGATGACTGCCGCTCTGGTGATTACTGCGCGGAGAGGAGAGGAGAGGAGGTGATCTGTCTGCAGCCACTGGTCTGGGATCAGGTCATTAGTCTCAGTACTCGGGGAGACGTCTGCAGAGACGCTGGAGCAACAGCCTGGTCCAGTTTACACATGTAACTAAATCATTCACAGCACCCCTCACAGCTTTGCTGTTAGCACTGTGTTTAGTCCCAAACAGTAGCCTATCTAGCCAGATTTTCCCTTTGCTTTGTACCTGTAGTTCAGTAAGGATTATGACGTTATGGGGATTCTGTGACTGAGGGGAAAGTGATGATAATGGCATGGACAACTGGTGAAATAAATCAGTTGGTATGTGTCATCATGACACAAGACAAAAAAATTATCATAATCCTGCTTACATAATCAATTGTAAAACAATGGGCATAAAAAGGCTTTTTAAAGACAGACAGTTCTGTGCATACAGTATGTGTGTATTTGGGGAAGGAGTTGTGTGTGCTGTAACCTTTCCTGAAATTTTCCAATGAGTCTGTTGTGTGACTCTAACACTTACCTCACCTGTACCTGTGAGTTGTCCCCCATGCTGGAGGCCAGGAGACAGAGAAAGGGGGGGGGGGGGGGGGGGGGGGTTAGGAGAGGCAGGTGTTACTTCCTACTGTTTGTATCTATCTCATCCAAAAACCCATTTAATTTAAATCCAAGTCATTTGGATTTGATCAAGTTACCTAATCATAAGGTAAAATCCAAATTGGTTTACAACAATGTATCAAGAATAAACATATCTCATAGGATACATACTCCAGACAAGAGCCCAAATTCCGACATCATTCCATGGCCAAATCATGATTTGAGAAAAATGACACACATGACATGATGATTAATTTCATTTCATTTATCATACAGGAAAGGATTAAAAAAGTAGGATTAGAAGGATTAAAAGTAACAATGCAGTTACGGTTAAATGGTTGTGACTTAAAAAAAGAAACAAAAAAGAAAACTGGTTTACAGCAGGTTCCTGTTCAGCAGCACATGATTGACACAGATGACATCACAATACAGACATTTGGTCTGTAGCAGAGACGGTTGAGAAAGTGTTCTAAAGGATCTTTGGTATTAGATTTAAGCAATATAGCACGAGTGAGAGTGGGGTTGGTCATGGATATTCCCACGTTGTTCGGCCGTAGGCAACAACAGCCGTGGGAATATCCATGACCAATCCCACGATCACGAGTGCTATATTGCTTTTATACAACAATTCTACAACAAACTAAATAATCTGAAAACACCCCAATATTGTTTAAAAAAGTTAATTTCGACATCGTTCTTACGCATCAAAAAATAGTTCCCTTTTCAATAGACAGCGTCTTGGTTGCTAGGTAACCAACATTCCAGATCCCTCGTTACGGGTCTTTGTGGTTTACATGTCTTGTAAAAAGTCGGGCTGAAATCACATTCATATCTAGCTTTGCTGCATGCATGTTACAAGGACACTGGGCCATGTCATGTAAGGGACATGGTACTGCAAAAAAAACGGAAACATAGCCTACATTGCAGAACCACTCAACTTTATGAATTTATGGTGAATAAATGTTACACTACTGTGCACATCCTGAGTGACGATGCTAGCATGTTAGCAGCGGTTAGCTAACTATGCTAACGTTAGTTGTCTACAAGTCTCCTCCAAGTGACAATCATATTATACACAATACTGGCAATGCTGAGAACAATTAGCATCCTCGTTTATCTTACTTACATTAAGTGTGTGACTGTGTGGCTTAATCCACAGATGTGGTGAAGCACTGTTTCGTTATGGTTTGCTAAGGAGTAACCCATTGCTTGAAATAGTGGAGAGCTGGGATGAGAACATTGTGTCAAATCTTCGCATTGTATAGCGGAGTGATTTATTATTAGCTGTGCAAAGTCTTGAGTTGAAATGTCCAGGGATATTCCAACTCATGGAACGTCTCTCGGCCAATCAGAAACAAATAAATAGTTCCATAGAACCCAATTGTTGTATAATAGATATTAGAGATGAGATATTACCCACACATACCCACCGGGCCTGGCATGATGACATGGGCACTCACTGTTCCTTAACCTGTCCAACATTTGACTTCATTACTTTTATGACTCATAAACAACATGCCTGTTTGTGTGTAAACGTGGTAAACGTGTTGCGTGTGTGTGACATGTTGCCACACAGTTCCCAGGCAATCATGTGACACGTAATAAACACACATCCCACACCAAATAAATCCTACTGGGGAGAAAACACACACAAATGACATACACCACTTTAATGATCATGAGGGAAGTGTGTGTGTGTATGTGCTTCCCTGTGTGTGTTCATTTGTGTGTGTGTGTGTGTGTATGTTCATTTATGTGTGTGTGTGTGTGTGTCCGTGTGTGTGTGCGTGTGTGTGTGTGTGTGTGTGTGTGTGTGTGTGTGTAGGTTAATTTGTGTGTGTGTGTGTATTTCTGTGTGTGTGTGTGTGTGTGTGTGTGTGTGTGTGTGTGTGTGTGTGTGTGTGTGCGCGCGCACATGAGTCAAGGACACTGGGTGCAGTCATAAAAGGGTTAATTGGAGGAGTGCCAAACAGTGTCTTAACTGTGTGTGTGTGTGTGTGTGTGTGTGTGTGTGTGTGTGTGTGTGTTTTGTGCAGTAGCAGAGAGCAGGTCCTCAGAGAATAACAATAGTTGTGACTATAGAGTAGAGGACTGAGGTGCTTTCAAATTCGCAAACATAGGCGAACGTTTGCAAACAGTTTTCCGTTAGCCTTGAGTTTTTTCGCCGAACGTTTGCGAACACTCGCAAACAGTCTGAAGAGGTAGTTCTCCGCGAACATACAGTGGAACTGGACGTGAGTTTGACTAAGGCAACAATGCAATTACCATTACAATCGAATGTTAATACCAAATTGTTCACATTTAACTGTTCGAAGAAAATATGTTCACCACGAACGTTCGCTACTGTTTGCCAAATTTGAACACACCTCAGCTCTCTTTAAGAGCACTATAGAGCTGGACACAGTCTTTCTCGACAGCTATCACACTAAGCACAAGGCACTGGCCAGGGTATTTTACCTAAAACAAAATCAAAATGAAATCAAACTGTTCAGATTTAGCTCTGGGCAGACTGATTATAATATGTTTTATAGTCAATGGTAAATGGTAAGGACTTTGCCTTGTGCATTTTCCTTAAGCCTACCAAAACTACCAATAATTCCATCTATGTCCTTGAGGTCAGGCTTCTGACAGACATTTAAGTAAAGCCCTAAGACCAACATTATTGGCTTTAAACTTGAATAATTTATGCACATTACCACAGTATTTTAAGTAATTTGGGACTTAACTGAAATGTTACCAAGAGCTGCTGGGTCCTGTGTTCACTCTAAAATCATAGAGTCTCAGACCGGCCGTTTATATCATAAACCACCGGAGACCAATCAGAGGGACACATTCAGGGTCAGTGGGTCTCTCTCGGCCGATGTCATCTTATTACTACTGCACACACATACACACACACACACACACACACACACACACACACACACCAACATACATACACACACTACACACACACACTACACACACACACAGACGCACATTCACAGGATACATTTATTTCGCTGGAGATTAAGTGTGGTGACTGTAGCCTGTAGCACATGTCATTAAGTATAATAGGGGTTAATTTAATTGTCGGGGGACTAATAGAGGTAATATATAACACAGAGGACCAAACCAGTGAAACGAGCCAATTATGCTTGTTTTCCCACATTATACACATACACACACACACACACACACACACACACACACACACGTGCAGCAGATGCACTCGTGACTGCAGGCCGCGAAATGAACACTTAATCGCACTGTTTGGAGAGCTGTGCTACTCCCATTGTGTAGTGGATGCTAGGATACACAGACTTCTATGTGAGGATCAGCCCCTTATGTGTACATGTTGAAACCTGTGTGTGGAGAGAGAGAGTGAGTGAGTGAGAGAGAGATAGATAGAGAGAGAGAGAGAGAGAGAGAGAGAGAGAGAGAGAGAAAGACTGATAGATGTGCGCGTCAGTGGAACGCCCATCATTTGGTGCTCAACTTAAATCCATCCTGAGCTGATGTCAAATACAACACATCACTGTGCCAAGGTGCATGGAAAGAAAAAGACAGGAAGCGAGGAAGAGCGAGGAAGGGAGAGAGCGAGAGAGAGAGAGAGAGAGGAGGGGGGTCAGAAAGAGAGGGAGAGATTAATGGACAGGTAGCGCAGTGAAATGGCTGTCATTTGCTGTGGCTGTCTCCCATTGCTCTCAGGTTACAGGTGGTGAAGTGCTGTTTGTGTGTGAGGCTCTGCACAGCCCTTCCTGCCTGGCCGGTGGCACCAAACCCACATTTCCACTGGCGCCTCCATACCAAGACAAACTTCCCAACTCAGAGCAGCAGGGACAATCAGTCAGTCACCTGTTCCTATGTGCACGCTCTAACATACACACACACACACACACACACACACACACACACACACACACACACACACATACGCACGCACACATACAGTGGAACAGAACTCTATATCACACACATTTTAATACATGCATGCATTTTTCCACGAATATAGACATGTGCACACACACACACACACACATACACACACACACACACACATGCACCTATGCACAGACACACACACATGCACACACACAAATGCATGCATGCACATACAAACACACATAACAAACACACACAAACATAGACACACATACACACACTCGCAGGTACACACACACAGTGACACGTGCAAGTTCAAAAACATGACATTTAAAAATTTTCACAGCCTTTCACAACTGTAATTTTAGCTATACACAGGAAAAGATTATTAATTCCTGGTGCTGTTAGTTGGGAACTTCCCACCGTGGCCAAAATTCTCAAAGTTACACTGTTACCGTTTCACATAATTCATTCTCTAAGATGCATATTGTAGATATTTGCTTTATTTTCCACACTTCAAGTGGAATATCACGTCTTAAAAAAGCTATCAGGTTTACCCTCACTCACAGACTATTCTAAACTGAGTGTATTCAATTGGATCAACTTCTTGGAACGAGCCCCCGATTTTGAGACCCTGCCGGAAAATTTAAACATTGACAAGCACAACCTCTCTGTCCCCGTCGCTCTCGGCTGAAAACAGACAGGGTGCGTGACATCCTGACCGCTGGCTCTCGCTCTCTCGTTAAAATGTCGCGGTCCAACGTGTATTTCATTACGGCCTCCTTTTTTTGATTTAAGCATTGCGGGGAGATCAGCGCGGGCCTAACCCACACAAAAACAGTGATTCACTGCCTTTTGTAAATATTCATCTTGGCTCGCGTTTGCGGCCCGCGTCCCTGTATGGTTTTAGCAGAGAGAGGCTGCCGGTCGGTCGGTCGCGCGGCTCCTGCGCGCCACGTTTGTTCAGTGCGGCCGCACAGAATAACAGCGCCACTGGCTCATAAAGGGCCCTTGTCTGTGGACGCCGGGGCCAGGAGCTAAAACACATTAGTAGCGTGACACGGCCTTATCCGGACACTCTGTCCATGCCCACTTGCTGCCGTCTGTGCAGGATAGATTGGGGTCAGAGGTGAGAACGATGATCACTCGCTACAAAGCACAGAGGATTCATCAGTAAGCTAAGAGTTTTTGGGCCGTAGCAATAACATGTGATGGATTTACAGTAAAAACATGATAATAATAGCACAGTGCTGTGATTTATATTGTATGAGGTAATGCCATGCACAAACAGCTCTAAGATGAATCAAACACATCAGCCTTCAGGGGCTTGACTGTGCTCACCAATCTCTGACGCTGAACTACAGTGTAACATACTGTTAGATAACCATTAGATCCTGAGCATTGTAGGATAACCCCCAAATTGAAGAACTGGAGCAAAAAGTCAATTGTAAGTCATCTATTTATCTGTTCATGATCTATTCAATTTTTTTTGAAATAATACAATATACTACATGTTTTTAAAGATTCAATTATAAAATAGCTATTAAAATCAAGGCTTTTAATATTTTTTTGCAAAAGAATGAGTGCCATGGATTTTTTCTTTCTTTAGAGCCCTTGTGTTCCCGACACCAAAGAGCACCTTCGACAAATATTTTTTGAACTTCTGAGCACTTTGGACCCTTTCACTGTGTTTGCACTAGCCTATAGACCCTTTCAATCTGTTCCTAGGGTTTCTGGTTGAAACGTTCAAAACCAACACAGATACTTTGATATGAAAATGAATCGGACTTTGAAGCAATGCTCTACAAAATGTTGAGTTTATGTTTTTTTTTTTTTATTCTTTCTTTGTTCACAAGTTACCATTAGCTCAATGTTGTTTTCTGTGCCACTGGAAATGCACAAAGAATGCAAATGTTTGTTTATGCTGTATATTTTCAGTTAGGGTATAGATAATGGCAGAATTGTCCAGATAAGTTCAAGAGAACTTACTCAACACTTCTGCAGGGTTCCAAATGTAAGGGATAACGGCCGCCGAGGTGTCCTGTTATACGGAATTAATGGACGAGGGCGGAAGGCAAAGAACTCCCCGACGCGCATCGGAACAGGAAGCGAGGAAGCCCAAGTCCATTAATTCCGTATAACAGGATACCTCGAAGGCCGTTATCCCGCTTATCACCCGGTTGCTACTATAGGCAGTGTTGGGCAAGTTACTTCAAAAGCGTAATGCATTATTTATTACTTGTTACTGTCATCTCAAAGTAATGTGTTACATTACAATATTACTGTCTTTGAATTGTAAGGCATTACATTACGTTTACATTACTTTCACCAAAATAACAGGAAATATGGATTTGGTGTTCTCAATAGATCTTCATGTGTTCAATGCAGCTCATTACATGGCAGGAGGTGATGTGGTATGGCATAATGACTGAGCTAGGCTTAAGGCTAACAAAAGAACAATATAATGGTTGCAGTTATGGCTCATGGGACAATGTAGGCCCCAAAGGCCAAAGGTCACTTACAACTTAATATAGTAAAATATAGCCATAGTGAAATTGTATGTTGACTTTAAATGGTTCTCATCATTGCTGGTTGCCTTTCCTTCCACTTACAGTGGTGTAGACTTAATGCAAATAGTTTGAGAATAATGGCTATGATCTTTGTCTGTAAAAGCAACATTTTAGTTATTCTCACTGCTTGAAATGAGAAGTATAGCCTAACCATGTTAGATCTGTTGAATGAATGGCAGAGATAACTCAAATTCCCTTCCTACAGTCATCTAAACAAGGCAATCAAATTCCAGGATCAGCATAGATTACTTTTTTTAATTTTTGGATAATCTTCTCTGGTGCCAATTGAGCATTTCTCAATTTTGGATTAAAAAGCAAAGTAACTTCAGTTACTGTGAATTGTACTGAGTAAAATATTACTGAAATTGTATTGGTAATGCCTTACATTACTGCATTACAGCAAAAAGCAATGCATTACTGTAATTACATTACTTTTTTAATGCATTACTCCCAACACTGACTATAGGCAATAGTTATGCCTTTATATCACGCAAAGGAAATACGCAGTTCCGTTTAAAAAGAAGCCGACTTGTTGTACAACTTTCTTTGGCCCTATAACAGCAATAGCATTGACAATTAGATTTTTTACAGTTGATTTCATTGTTACGAGTACTGCTTCCAGGCTCAACCGTCGTCCTACTATGGTTGTTATAGTTACTATTCATAAGCATTGATATGGAACGGTGATTCAACTTTTTTTTTACCAGATCTACTTCATAGGTGTCCTGTTATTCAGAATTAATAGCCACCCCACCAGCCAATCAGAAAAGAGTATTTCTTCTCTCCGGGTGATAAGAATCCATAATTACTGAACACAGACACGCCACGGTGAGGTAATGTCTAGATTTGTTTATTATCTCTGTGTAATAAGCAAAGTTAGCTCATACCTTTCCAAATAAAGGCAGTTACCCTAAGTACTTGAAAAACTGGAATGATCTGTCGTCTGATGGCCTTGGGGTTATGGGTGTTACTCCATATCTCTTGATGTGCATGTCAAACTTTTATTCCATTCTCTGAGCTGATCACATCATGTTTTCAATCCAAATTATTGCAGAAATGAAATGGCTTTGGACAGATTGATTTACTCATAGAGCCATGTGTCCAATATGAAATCTACTGTATATGGGAATCTGTATCTTCACTGTACCACTCCTACATGAATTGTAATTCAATGGAACGCCTCCAGAAAATAACATAATGTATGTAAAATAGCAAACTACTGATTTTATTGCTGATTAGTGTTGCATCATGATGCATGTACAGTATATCAGTCTTTTTACAGGTAAACTCAACGTGTTCTGTCCAAAACCTTGCTGCTATTAGTTCTATGGCATACATACAGTATGTGTGTAAGTGCAGTGTCTTGGAGTGTCCTCGTATTATTGGAATTGCATACTGTTTTTCTCATAAGTATTTTCCAGATAAGAGCATCTGCCAAATGAATGAGTGAAGTCAAATGCAAATGAGTGGGAATGAGGGGGAGACCTGGTTTCACTTCTGAAGCTTCCTCTGCATGGAGCCATTTTTTATCTTCATTGTCCTTGTCTGGGAGCAGCTCTTTTAGTCATTATGGTGTGCTGCAGGTGAACCTGCCTCAACTCTTTGTCTCTTTGACTCTGTGTGTCTGGGTAAGGCTCACGCTCTCATGCAATTATAAATAACATGACAGAAGGTCAAATTATCAATGAAAACTAAATGCAAAGGTTAAAATTCATACAAGCTACTAAATCTTTGGTAACCTTGGTAAGAGAACTATGCTCCAACCAAGTTTTACAATACCCTCATACTCTAAATGCCTATCTGTGACATTTTAGTGTGTGTGTGTGTGTGTGTGTGTGTGTGTGTGTGTGTGTGAGTGCGCGTGTGTGCGCATGTTCACGTGTGATTGGTTATACAAGGCAAGACCTGAGGTAATGTATGTCCAACATAGGTTGCTCTGTCAGACTGGAAATGCTGTCTACCTGTCAAATGATGTGACGGTTCATTTCATCTTGAGAGGGTGCGGGTAAGAGGCGGGACAGGGGGAAAGAGTGCAAAGAGAGAGAGAGAGAGAGAGAGAGAGAGAGAGAGAGAGAGACAGACAGACAGAAAGGGAGGAGAGAGAGAGAAAGAAAAAGAGAAGGGGGTAGAAAGAGAGAGAGAGAGAGAGAGAGAGAGGGAGGGATGGTAAGAGAGCACTCTGTGCATTTACACCATCCCGGTCTTTTAGCTCTTTGATAAACAAATGGAATCGTTTAAGTTGAATCGGCGCTTGTTTTTTTTTCGATAAGCAATTTCATCCTGAAAAAATAATTCAGACCAATTGCTGATAATTGGGAAAGTTGTCAACCATATTTGTAGAGGTCAAAGGTCGTTTGCATGGGCTGATTGCCAGCTGTGGAGCAGTCATTAATACCTTCAGTGTGTCAGAGGCGATGAGACTCACACATGCGCACACGCACACGCACACACACACACACACACGCACACGCACACGCACATACACACACACACACATACGCGCACACGCAGAAGCACAAGCACAAGCACACCCACACGCACACGCACACACACACACATCGACACACATACACACACTCACAAAAAACACACAGACACACACACAAATATAGTGTCCTACTGACACGTCCTACACACTCACGTGAACACACCTAACAGACACCAAACACTGGTATTCTTGCACTTATACCCTCACGCTAACGTCTACATACAATTCTACACAGGCACACATGCATTTGCCATCACACTCTGGCTAAAATGTATAATCACACACACACCAATTCAAACATTTTTTTTCAAAGACACACACATACAAGTTTATGATTTTGTTTCATAAACATCAAACACACACACGCACGCATGCATGCACGCACGAGCACGCACACACACACACACACACACACACACACACACACACACACACACACACACACACACACACACACACACACACACACACACACTCACAATCATCCATTAATCCTAAGAAGCAGGTGCTTTCTAATGTAAGTCCGTGTTGATGTTGCAATACTTCCTCTATCCCTCTATCTACAGTACAAACTACTTCAACTCATAATCTCTATGATTTGTGAGCTTGGCTTCCTGGGATAAAGAGCACATCATAACATTCCAAATGTTAGTCAATCTAGGAACATAATTATCCTTATTAGTGAAAAGAGCACCGCCTGCCCATAAACCATGCTGATGGAATCTTTAGTCAGCTGTGTGTGTGTTTGAGACTCATAAATATCTGGCTTGTTGCTTCATGTTCTAGACCCATTTGGGGCACACATGAGTAAATTAACTCCACATTTTATATCAGGCAAACATTTAAATTCAAGTCATATTAAAAATATTTAATTACTAATATAATATAATTGTGCTATCTGTTGTTTTGTTGATAGATTATTATTGCTACTGTCAGCACTGCTAATTGCTTTTATTGCTCCTGCCACATACAGTATAAATTCACACTTTCTTGCTATGATATTTGCATGTTAATGAAAATACATTAGTATCACTGTATGCCAGTCAGATGAATCTAAGTAGATATGTAAGTGAATTTATGACCCCTGTCTATTTAGTGGTTATGGGTGTATTTTTTGTTGTATAGATGAGGATGAATTATTTGTGTGATTTTGTGTTTATACCTCGACAATAGTGGAGGTTTTAACAGCTTTTTGTATTACAGGAACACTGACAGATACGTTCTCTTAATCTCTGAATTTTCTTTGACAATGTACACATGTTAAGACTACAGCATATCGGTTCAAAACTGCAGGAATACAACCAGCGGATGTGAAAATAGTCTGCTAGCATGTATGCTGGGACTGGGAACCACTGGGCAACACGCTAGAATGGAGTCCACCCAGACAGGACAGGACATGGGACCATGTTCACTGAAAACTCAGCTGAGATTCTGCCTGACGCTGCACTTGTTCCCGTTCTGCTCTCCTAAGCTGGAAACATCACAGGGCCTCGTTAAACTGTCCCTCAGTAAGGCCACACTTCCTCCCCAGCACCCTACACCATCCTGGGCCGACACAGAGCAACCGTCCTCCAGCCAACAGCCCCCCCCCTCCCAAAAACGCCCCACCCCCCACCACTCACCCCCCAGCACAGAGAGGCCCTGGTGTGGCCCTCTGATGGGTTCCACAGGCCCGGGCCCTCTGGCAGCTGCGGGATGGATCCAACGAGGGGGAGGCCGGGGCACGGGGGAACACTCGCCCAGCTAATCTCCATAAATATGAGCTATGTGCCTCTTTTCCACTTAAGCCATTCTCCCTCAGGGAGCCGAGCGGGCTCTGATGCCTGTGCCATGACATTCACAGACTAATAATTTACCCGCAAATGGGCTTCTGGATTTACAGAGATCCACCATCTCGCCCTCGGACCGAGCAGGCTAGTGGAGAGGAGAGAAGAGCTGAGTGACAGAGGGGTCTCTGTGCTGGACAAAGGGAGCCCACTGGCCAGAGGAAACTCTGAGAGGACACTCGCAAAGCCAGAACTAATCAATCAGCGATCAGTTTCGCCCTGGACTAAAGATGGGAAACTGGGTGCCACTTTTATGATTCCAAAGCACAATAGGGGTTGTTCTTAACTAGCCATAAGGGATACAGAACCGCTACATAGAGGAGACTATATTTTTTGCTCCATTCTATAATAATATGCAAATGTAGCCCAAAATGACTTCAGTAACTGATTACAATAACTTTGGTTAATTAGGTGTCAGATCAAATTTGCTTATTTTACAGTAGCTTGACTGACAGCAGTGGGGCGGAATTCCAGAAACCCACACACATAAACCCCCTCCAAAAGTTAAACCGTCTGTTTTTTATTATGTGATTGCCCGCTTGGGGACCACAGCAAGTCCATCAAGTGGACTAAATGTCGAACCATTGAATCAATTTTCGAGAACGACCCCAAAAAAGTTCACTTTCCATCTGTAGGGTTTCCAGCTTTTCGGCGGGAGTTGATGTATTTTTTCAGGGAGCAATAAAATAGATACTTTGAATAGTGGTGTCATGGTCCATTTAAGTGCAGGCCTTGGGCTGCTGCGTGTCCTCTCCTGGACTTGGCACGCGTCACTCAGACTCACCTACCTGCCTTCAGGCACAATTACCTCCGTGAGGAGAGGCCAGTGTGGGTCAGAGACATGGGCTCGTCCCAAATCAAAAGGCGCTTTCTGTCGAAAGGCAGTGTTCTTGCCAACTGCTTGCCGAACCCCTGACAGAGAGGGATGGTAATGGCTTTTCTTCACTGAATGAACAGACCAGGGCCAGCATGGCCTTGAGCAAGACACGGGAGGGCGGATGGGGGAAACGTGGGGGGAAAGCAAGCCTAACAAGGCGCTCAATGTCAGTGCCGCATGTCAGATAGGGCTTATTTACCATCATGATTTCACCCTTATCAACTAGACGTGACGGGCCTCGAGGGTAACTTTCAGTTCAGGCAAGCATGACAGCAATCGAGTTAGTCACGTCGTCACGGGAAGATACAAAGCCAGTTGTCATTGTGTGGCTACGATATGAGGATTTTCATGTCAACCGACCTCGCTTTATTTGCTCGTTTATTTTCTCGCCCTGGCTGAAAAGGTGAGGAGACTTTTATCGAATCAACAGGTGTTCTGTTTGGCACCCACTGTTGACAAGTGCACACTTGCTCATTGAAGCGATTGGCTAAACAGCCTTGAGGGACATAGAATCCATTAGAGGAGGATGTTGTTGTACCACAAGCATTTTTCTATGCCAATTGAGAAATACCCAGTTGCCATAACACTAACTCACTGTGATGATGATACACCTCCTATTACTTTGATACAAACATACATACTGTACATACATACACACTTACTGTATATACATATATACATACATACATGCATACATACTGTACATACTGTAGGCTACATATACTGTATATACATATATACATACATACATGTACATGCATACATACTGTACATACTGTAGGCCTACATACATACACACATATATACATACATACTGTACACACACACACACACACACACACACACACACACACACACACACACACACACACACACACACACACACACACACACACTTACCTACATAGGCCTACATAGTTTGATGCCTGAACATGTGTGAGTGCAAGTGAACATATGTGTTCTTGTCCCTGTAAATGCATGTGTCTGCCAGTGTAGGGGTACATAATTCAGCCTCCAGTCCTTATGGAATAAGTAACTGGCACACACGGTAGCCATGCGCTCACCAGGGTTGACAAGGTTTTAATAATATTTGTGTGTCGCCTCTCCCCCTCTCCCCCTGCTCCCTTGCTGGGTCCCCTCACACCGGAAGGTCTGGGCCGGTAAATCTAGCCAGCCAGGACAGCTTCCATATAAACCTGACGGCCCACTTCCTCCCCTGATTGCTGATTACACCTCAGAGTTTTTTCACTCGGGCAGCCCCAGACAACCGCGGCGCAAGGCTGAGGACCCCTCAAGCTGTAAATTAGACGCATATATTATCCACCTCCCCAAAAATGAGTCACTTATCACATCATTCTCTCCGCTCATCATGAAAGACCTGCTTTTCCCCTTTTCTATCTCTTTCCTTCTCTCGCTCTCTCCCTCTCTTTCTCTCTCGTTCCTTCTGCAGTGATAAAAGAGAAAAGAGAAGCCCCTGATGGGTTTTCCAGTGCACCGAATCCCTGCCTTGTCCAATATTAAATCACTGCTTATATTTCTTACAGCTGGCTTGGAGTTGAATGGCAGGACAGACAGTAGTCACAAACCAGGGCCCCAACAAGACATTTATCTCAGGGAAAAAGTCGGCCACAAGCAGTTATACGAATGGATGTCATTAACACCTTTGAGCGCCTGTGTGTGTGTGGTAGTGTGAGTACACGTGTGTATCAGCGCTGATGTGTCTAAGCCCAGGGTTGCATATCAAATAACAAGGTCACCGATTTTTCACGTTTATGCAACACCCCCATTTTTAGGTCATTCCTTTATCATGATGGGGAGGAGAATATAAACAAGACTGGTAAGGGAATTAGGATTCTCAAACCAACTGTATCAATAACACCATAAATCAACATGATTCAATTTTAATGGCGGCAATAATGTCTTCTAAAGAGGATTCACAGGCTGACATTTCAGGGGGCGGGCTAAAATCATCAAACTTAAACAAGGCTGTGCCTGTGTAAAATCAGTTCTTCTCTATGCATATACTGTAGGTTACAGACCTTCAAAACGTTTTCAATTTTCACATAAAATATTTCTGTACCTCAGTAAAAAAGTACAATTAATACAAGGAATCCATAACGTATTGAAATGCATCCACAAAAAAAAGCCCTTCGAACCAACCAAGTCTTTTCTATATATAGCTACTGCTGTGCGTTTCTAAATCATTTCAACATTTCCTCAATGTTATATAACATTTTAGAGGACTAACAGGCTAGAGTAGGTGCCCTATCTCATAAGATTCCATCATAGAATTTTGACATGACCGTGAGCGCTGAGCGAGTAGTGAGTTGGCGTCTATGGAAAAAGATGGATACAGCAAAAAAAGCTGTCGGCGGCTAAAAATAGGAAAAGAAAGAGGTAAAGGAGATGGCATGTCAAGGGATGCGACAGTAGTTAGCCTAAATAAGTGGACGGTGAAAGGAAACAGGTAGGATTTAAAGTGATGATGTCTGTGCTTGGAGGCTTGCAAATATTCAACAAACTAGCGTTTGTTAAGCATATGCCGATTGAAACAGCCTATTCCATTGGTAGGTGGCTACCATGCTCATACTGCACTTTTAATGGCAAACTGCAAACAGAAATGTCACGCTAGCAACAACTTATTACATGTTTCCATATCCTAACAATGAAGGCTCCTTGTAATAACTTAGTATTGTGCTGTCAATGTGGTGCAAACAAACAAGGCTAGAGCAGGCCTATCAGCCTTATCCTTTGTGAGCAATAGCAAAAAGACATTATGAGAACCATTTAGACTCTCTTAAAGTGACTGCACCATTTATCAATACTTCATCAAGTTAAACATCAAATTGGCAGCATTTCTTATATAAATAAGAATATATATATATATATATATATATATATTCTGTTTTGCTTTACCAAAAATTTGGTAGCTGCGCCCCTGCACACACACACACAAACAAACTAACATATTCAGTTGTCCCAGTGATGCTTCTCAATATGCATATAGGTCACAGACTACAAAGCTTTACATATTTCTGTTCCATAGAAAAGCACAATACCAATACAACCAACCAAAAACAGCCCTTGGAACCAACCAGGTCTCTCTCTCTTTCTCTCTTTCTTTCACACAACTGTTAAAAAATGCATATGCCCAAACAACAACATGCAAATTTACGCTTGTTTCATTTCTAATTTGATTTGTTGTACTAATTTGATATATTGTACTCAAGTAAAAGTACCAATACTTTGATGAAAGTACAAGTTAAATTACCGATCTGAAAATGTACTCAAGTAAAAGTAAAAAGTAGTTCATTTAAAATGTACTTTAAGTAAAAGTTACTTAGTTACTTTTTTTTTGGAGGGGGGGGGGGGGGGTTACAAAACAATCCCCCCAAAACAATCGGTTTTACCTAGCTCAAGTTGCTGCAGCCAGGAGCCAAAGCAGCCAGGCAGCTACAGCGCTACACTCTGGGGGCATGTTCCTGAGCCCCCATGTTCATGGCCCCAGAGTGTAGCGCTGTAGCTGCCTGGCTATCTTAACTGCTGGCTGCAGCTACTCGAGCTAGGTAAAACCGATTGTTGTCGGGGTTTTTTTGTACCACAGCAGCCTACTCGATGTCGGTGACCTCAGGAAATGGAGATCTATGTGAAAAAACACGCTCATCCTTGCTCCCTTTGCAGTGAACAGTAATCCAGCACAACTGAAAAGCTGCTCACAAGCAGCTGAGGCAGGCAGGCCCATGTTGAGTTTCAGAGAGAAACTGAAACTATTGGAAAGGAGTTCAGCAGATCCAAGGGCGTCGGACTGGGGGGAAAGTGGGACTGATTACTAGGGCATAAAAAAAAAAAAGGTTTGGTTCCTGTTGGTTGTCAGTTGAGGCCATGGGTCGGTAGGGAATTTTTTTTTTTTTTTTTTTTTTTTTTTTCCCAGTGGCAGTAAGGGATAGGTAGAAAATCAATCCCTCCAGGATTTCGCGAGGTTTTTTGAGACTGTTGCGACCTAAAATGCCTGGATGGAAGTTGCGGTGATTTTAGCTGTTTCTTGTGGAGAAATTGCGGGAGGAAGTGAAAATTGCAAAAATAGTTTAAATTTAGGGCAATTAAGGTTAGTAAGACCAAAATCACACTGATAATCTTGATGCTTATTAAATAGGATAATCAAAGGTAAACAGTAAGGATTACAGAAAATCAAAGTAGGCCTACTTTATTTGTGAAAATGCTTTGACTGAGGTAATTCACAAAGCAGTATAGTAGAACTGTCCAAAAAAGACAGTCACCTAAAGAGATGGTATCATGTCATATGTTTCAATACATTCATATATTTTGTAATTCATATTAAGTTCATATCTTTTTAATAATTCATAGTCTGTGGCCTGCATAATTACTAATATCCAAGTAAGTATCTAGTAATTTCATATTGATTTAAACTATTTGACTACACTTCTGTTTAATGTCATTACATTGGTGGTGTACGTCTAATTGACTGCCTGCCCCTTTAAGGACGTGCGAGTAGCCTAATTACATTTCTGAGTGGATTGGAAGGCTTGCATCTCACTGTGTTCGGCTACGAGTGTAAATCACTTTTGCATAGTGCATTTGTGGATGCAATTGGGAATGTCTTCCATGTCATTAGTTAAAATAAATGTTAAAAAAAACAACTCGAATGAAATTATTCTTGGATCATAGAAGAGGTAAATGTCTTGCAATTTTATTAATTTCTATGATTTTGGTAGCACTACTCAAACTAAGCCCACAAGCTAACAAACATAAGCTTGACATAAACATGACATAAGCTAAAAGTACATATCCAGGTAAACGTTTGCCAATGGGTTGCATAGCCTACTCAAATGTCAGTAAACCAAGTAGGCCTTAATTAACTTACTTTCATAGCCTAGGTAGGTTAGCAACACCAGGTTGAGAGATGCAAGTAAGCAGATCGTTAACGTTAGCCTTCTATTTATTGTCATCAAAACTGCAGAGGAACGAACACTTAGGGCAGTCTTTGGCGTCATATGCAGAAGGTGCAGAAGTAAGTGTGCCATCTGGCTCAATATTCTGCGCGAGGGACTGTTGCGGTAGGTGACATTTCACAGTGAAACTACGATGATTGGTCAAATTTGCGAAAAAGTTGCGGTGTTTGGACAAAATTGCGAGTGCCTTGGTAAGTGACGAAAACAATCGTCTTCGTGAACAGCTGTGCATAGGCTACTTTGTAACAGAGAGAATACGCCCATCCCTATACATAAGGCAAGGGGTAATTAATGTAATTATAGTTCGCCTTTTATTTGTGGATTTATTTAATGTAGCCTAGACTATTTAGTGTTATTTCTTCCCCAAGCTCATAAAATAAATTTGGGTCGCACATAAATTGACAGGGTCGGTCGGAAACCGGAACCCAAGAAAAATTTTTTTTATGCCTAGGGCCCCAATGTTGGATAGGGCCCTTTAAAAGGAATATATTTGATTTTACCTGAATATTTTCATTTACAAATTAAATGTCAAAATGAATGTCAGACGAAATGTAAAGTCTGACTGACTGACTTCTGTATACAAAAAATAGTGAAAAAGACTGTCTATGCAGGGCTGTCAAACATACGTAAGACCTGGGATCAGATCAGGCCCGCCAGCAGGTTTTGAGACAACCCATTGAAAGAGCGGAAAATAAACTTTCCTGGGTTACACATGTAATCTGAGGTAGCTATCTCGTGATCCGCCTCCATCTCCATCTCTATTAGAAAGACTTGGCACCAGTTTGATTCATGTCCTATGGTAGACTACATGCTGATCATTGTCACTGTAGTTCCGGGCTCGATTTTCCCCCTTCCTTTAGGTTTTTGTTAGTCTTAACTTTTTTTTTTTTTACTCAGTAACGGATTGAATTTGTGATGTAGCGAAGTACAATACTTCACTCAAAACGTAATCAAGTAAAAATAAAATTACAGATTTTAAAAACTACTTAAAAAATACAAAATACACAAAAAAACTACTCAATACAGTAACGTAAGTAAATGTAATTTGTTGCTTTCCACCTCTGGATATGGATCTTCTATGAACTCTATGTTCTTTCCCCAGATCCCACTTATCTGGCTACATGCTGATGGCTGCTTCCTATGGTCCATGAGGGTTTGTCTCTACCTCTCTTTGTCTCTTACACACACACACACACACACACACACACACACACACAAAATACACACACGGCCGTCAAGAAATGCACACGCCCAAACAGCAACGAGCAAAACAAGCCTCCTCCTGTTTCCACTTTTCCAGCCAGCATCTGATGTTCTGTGATAAGCACTTTTGTTACGATTCATTAACTAAAATGATCTCACTCCATACAAGCCGATAACATTTTAGACGACTGTAAATATAACAAGATATCTTCACAGTGAGTCACTGTATTATGAGGAAGCAGTGGTCATGCACCAGGCTCTGAAAGTAGCCAGAGTTTACAAAAGGGCAGAATTCCACGAGGGAAGTTCCATGGCATTTTTAAGATAAAATGAAATAATCTTAATCTCAATCCCACAACAGGGAAATTTACAGTGTACAGTTACGTCAACTCTCTGTTTAATCCCCGACTCCACTCCACAAAGAAGATGGTCTGATTCTGAAATGGCCTCTCCATTCTCAGCCTGGCTCTTGAGGATACCTTGAAAGATTCCTCGACATGTCTAATCTGTCTCTCTGATAAAGGAGCCCTGTGGCGACGATGCTCGCGATGGGACACAAAAGAATCTGTTCCACTACCGAAATAACATTACAAACTGAATCTGGAATATTCTTTTGCAAACTATACGCCCTTGCGTACTACCTTGCTGTTCACCAATGCCTAAAGGGCCTCTTAACTTTCACACACATACACACATTCTTCCTGAGTGACTGGGGATGAGCAAATGTGACCACACAGAGTGTGTGTGTGTGTATTTGTGTGTGTGAGCGTGTATTTGTGTGTGTGTACTGTATGTGTGTGTGTGTGTGTATTGGTAGGTGTTTTGAATGTGCACGTACTGCATGTGTGTGTTCGCTGCGAGTGTGTCGGGAGCAAGTTTCTGCAGCGCTGGCAGTTTGACTAAGAGAACACCCAGCGCCTGGAGCTCATTCTTATCCTCCCGCGGTGGATGTGACGGCTTGACAGGAGAGCTGTTTTCCTCCCCGCGCCCACGGTGTGAGTGTGTGTGTGTGTGTGTGTGTGTGTGTGTGTGTGTGTGTGTGTGTGTGCTGCCGCCGCCGCCGCCTTGGCCTCGGCCTGCATGCATGCTGCTCAGGCCGACAAGAGCGGAGCAAAGGAGAGGCAGAGGAGAGGAGAGTGTGGCGACAGGCCTCGTAAATCAGAGAGCCATCTGAGCTTGTTTGGGTTAAATGGCAGCCTGGAGCCTCTGTCCCCCTCAACCCAACCCCCACGTGTCACTTTGTATTAGGCAGCTGATGGAGGGGAGAAAAAGGTGTGTGCGTGTGTGTGAGGGAATGTGTGTGTGTGTGTGTGTGTGTGTGTGTGTGTCTGTGTGTGTAAAAGGCTGGAAACAAGTGTGTCACGGCCAGAGAAGGTGGCAAACAAGCGGGCGCTGTCAGGATGACGGATCGCCAAGGGCACCAGGTCACCCTGCGGGGTGTTAACTTGTGTGTGCGAGTGTGTGTTAACAGTAAGAGTGTGTGCGAGTGTGTGTTAACTTGTGTGTAAGAGTGTGTGCGAGTGTGTGTTAACAGTACGAAGGCACAGATTTGACAGCCAGTTTAGAGTGTGTCAGTTGTGTCCAAAGCCGATCCAAACAGAAGCTCAGTGTTGGCAGGACACACGTGTGCAGCGGTGTGTATGTACGTGTGCATGTATGTGCATTTGCATGTTTGCGTGTGTGTGTGTGTGTGTGTGTGTGTGTGCGCGCGCATGTGTGTGCGTGCGTGCGTGCGTGTGTGTGTGTGTGTCAGTGTTGCGTTTCCATGATGGCCTCATGTCTGTTCCCTCCACTACAGGCACAAAAGGGAGTAATGAATGTGACAAGACATAAATCAAAGTCCCACTGGATTGATGAGGTCTAAACGTTTAATAAAAGTTTCAACAGGAAAACAACAATTAACATCCTGGCTGTGGACCAGCAGCCAAGCCCTTGTTTGGTCGGCAGTATGAATAGAGGGATACAAATGGTCTGAGAGAGAGAGAGAAAAGGAGAGAGGGAGAATGGGAGACCTGCAACTTACAGTGGCCCAGAGTGGAACTTTACTGTTCAGATCCACTCCTGAAGAGGCCAATTACACAATTATCCAGAAAATGTGGAAAAATATGGAAAACTATATTTGGACTCTTAACTACATTTGGATTAAGTTTTTGGTCACTCATTGGCCTTCTGGATGTGCTACAATTCTTTCAAAGAATAATTGCACCCACGACAGCACTTCATAGCCTACATAAATAATTTGCAGCATAATATACCAAATACAGCCATTTATATATAATAACCCACATTAAACTAAGGTAAAATGAGTGGCTTGTAATGTCCAGGAAAAGTCTCTGGCACAGCAGCGCCTTCAGCAACTTTGCAAACCTTTGCACATCAGCAAAGGTTTGCAATATGTTTGGAATAGGTTTGCTTTGCAATATCCTCCCCAATGAAAGTGTTTTAAAAGAATGTAGTTAATTGGCATGATACATTATGAAATGTAAATGTCAGTTGAGGTTATAAGATGGACAGAGACAGATTTAATTGAATATCCAATCACCAATCACTAGCCAGCTCACCAACACTAGACATCATCTGAGAAATTATCAACAGAAGATCTGGTAAAAAAATTTTTATGAGAGACAAACTAATTTAGCTGCCTTTTACAAACTATTGCTTGTTTTTGTCATTGTTTTTTTTACTAAAAGAAGTTGAAAAGCGTGATTTATTTTCTTATAGGCGCTAGTAGTTTCAGTAACTCTGGACCACTTCTAATCTTGAATTTATACTGATATTTTGCAATTATGAAATGTTTGTGGACCACATATAATGGGGAATGCATACTAAAAAAGTAGGTCTACTAGTTAGTGCAAATGACTATGTCATACTGACACAATCTCTGAGTAACACTTCCTCCCCTCCCTCCCTCCCTCATTTATCTGTCAATCAAACAAGCTTTGCTCAAACGTGTCTTCTAAGCATGGGCAGATCAGACAAGCAATCAAGTGTTCCTACTCATCAGGGAAAAACCTGTTCTCTCTCCCTCACAGACTGGCTTTTAACAAAAGCTTCTGCACCAAGTCATTCTAAATTATTATAAGATTTTCCAGTGTCAGGTTTCTGCCACTTGAGGATGCTATGTGTATGAAATTGTGTGTGTGTTTGTGTGAATGACTCATCCCAAACAATCTGAGAACACTGTTCTATCTCTTCCTCCATCACAGGAAGCCACCGTGGCAGACACCAGCCAGTCCGGACAGATCAGTGCCACGAACAGCCGCACGTTCCAAACGTCTCGGGGATCAGACTGCAGACTGACAGTCCCCTCAAGGTGTGGCTCTACTGCGACGCCATCTCAGATGACCTCATATGACATCTGATCTGACAGCTCCAGCGAGACGTGAATTCCATCAGGTAGACCAATTCATTATGACTATGCAGTTACCTCATCAACCAAATTATGAAGATCAGCATCAAGACTAACCGGTCTTTAAGTCTGGTTCTGTGGTGCTTTGGCCATCGGGCCCAGGAGGCCAACGAATAGGCTAACCCTATAAGTTCATTCAAAGTGCATGGATAAGATTACACATGGACACTGACAAAATGTGTTTACTTACAAGTTGTTACAAGTTGTTCTTAGCGTTAGGATTTAGATGATGGAGAGTAAATCATAGAAGTGTGAGAAAATGTTGCACTATGGAGCCCCTAAAGGGCAAAAAAACAAAACATAATCTTTCATGTGCTGACAAAAACAGTGTGCACTTTTATTGTCTCCATCAATCTAGACTGATACTTACATTAATAGATGTAAATCGACTAGTCGAGACAAGTAGATTCCTCCAGGTCTTCATTTGAGCATTCAAGCTTTTGAGCTAGCTGATGATAATCAATAATCAATATATGCCAAATGGGCTTGACAACCTGGTAATTTTAGCCAAGCTACTTACTGTTATTGTGAGTCAGTCTTGCCTGTTTAGGCATCAAGAGGCCAGGCTGATGCTTGCTGGGATACATGCTAACTTTAGGAGACATGTAGCTATTATATATCATTCAGCAGTTATGAGCACATACTGTAGTGCATACCTAAATGAAGATGAACAAAAAACTAAAATGATTCAGATAAACATGCCCAAAGGAAATGCATTGTCTTAAAATGATCTTGTCTTTGCCTCACAAGACATAAACTATCTCTTTTGAACCAACACATGCAATATTCTCAAATGTGAAATGGACTTATATTTACCGGTATTTTTATGCTTATATTTATTCACTATTTATTATTCACTTTTATCTCTTCTCTTAATGTTGGACTTTTGATCTTATATAACAAATATTCTATAGTACTGTCTATGCGTGTACAAATAGCAAATAAATCTCTCTCTCTCTCTCTCTCTTTATGAGATCTCACCTGTTTCTCTTAAAGACCCTTAAGGACAAGAGGTTAAAAGGGAAAATGCCGCATTTTCAGATCTTAAGTTGAACCTCAGTTGGACTGAGGCAAGTGGAGGGCTATTTCTCAGCTGAGGAGAAACGGGTGAGATTTCATTTCAGATCTCATTTGTCCAGTAAAATCTATAGGTTTTTGATAGTTTATGTGCATACCATATGTCAGCATTTTTTATCAAGATAGCATTCATGAATAAAACATTGTGGTAGCTATTTTGATGATAAGCTACTGGAAAAGTAATAATCATCAACTGATATCAACTTTGGTATGTGATTGACAATGTTGCTAGGAAAGGCTTGTGGGTCTTGTACACTAATGTTTAAAAGTTTGAAGTCACTGGGGGGACGCTGTGGCGCAGCAGGCTACAGCGCCCATATCATGTACGGGTTCAAGTACCCGCGGGGACCCAGGTTCAAATCTGACCTCTGAAAGTTTGGAGTCACTTAAAAATGTTCTTGTTTTCACCATTAATATTGTAAATAACTGTTGTATAAAGAAATGGCTGATATTTAATGCAATATCTACATAAATATACAGATGCCCACACAAAGGCACATTCTGTTTACTAATCGCTAAAAGGCTAACTGAGAAAACATTGGAGAACCCTTTTGCAATTATGTAAGCACATAATGTAATCTGAAAACTGCTTCCCTTATAAGAAAAATGCAACTAATCACAGCTGGTATTCTGTCTATAATGGAGTGGCATGGAAATCTCTAAATGACCCCAAACTTCTGAATGGCAGTGTAGTTGTTCTATTTTAACTGAATGTGTGAATGTGTTTTCATTTCATCCAATTTTACCTCTTTCATTGTTTCTTTCTCTCTTTCTATTTTCATTCCCACACCCATACGGACACAACACTGCATCAGTGAGGGAGCATGCACCCTAAAGACAAGCACCCAGTTCTATTTTTAGACCTGCTGAAGTGCTGACGTTACATTGAGCAGGAACACACACAAATCATTGATGTCAGGTGGCATGAGGCATGACCAGAGTAACCAGGAGGGAAAGTTCTGGAAAAACACACAGCTGTGTCACACTCCAACTCCCATCTCACTAAGCATCAGCATTCCACACAGACACACTCACACACACACACACACACACACACACACACACACTCACACACACACACACGCACACGCACACACACACACACACACACACACACACACACACACACACACACACACACACACACACACACAGAGAGAGAGAGAGCACCCTGTCACAGTCTGTGATGTTATGCTATTGTTTAAGGAACATGAAAAACCCCATTTTGCTCTTGATATTTCAACTGTGTCAGACACTCACATTTTCCCACACTTACACACCTGCCCATATCTAGTTACAGACCAAAAGACACCACCAGACTTACCTTGGGTGTACTGCCCATGGCAGTGTCTGGAATGGAATAAACTAAACGAGACAAACACAGACATCATATTTGACCACATACATACACACATACGATTCAGTGACGGTAGGAAAGATACACACACACACACACACACACACACACACACACACACACACACACACACACACACACACACACACACACACAAACACACACACACACATCTCAACTTCATGAGGTAAAACAGGGCAGGCACTTACGATGCAAACCTTACATTGAGTTCACAACAAAAGCTCTCTCAGCCAGAACTCAGGCTCGGCGCTCGGCTGAGATGCTATCAGCGTGTGTGTGTTTGCTGTTTCAGCTCGGCCTGGCGCGGCCTCCCCTCCGGTCTGGGGCTACTGTACGGCACCCTGCCTGCCTGCTTGCCTGCGTGTGTGTGTGTGTGTGTGGCTCTGTTTAATGAGCTGAAATGGAACACAGATCTGCTGGCTGCCAGCCACCTCATTTCGCCGCCTTCCTCCTCGAGACACAGAAAAAAATAGAACCTGAGCATGGCCCCACTCACACTGAGAGAACTCACACCCAAAAACGTCTAAGTCCGATCAGAAAAATGATGTGTGTGCATATATAGGTGAATGTGTGTGTGTGTGTGTGTATGTCAAAACCGCATCCTCTGAAAGACCCTTAGAGGAGGGTTTTTGAATTGTCCCTGTGGATCATGATCTTTGGTCACCAAGCCCTCTTCCAGATGGTGACGATCAACTGTCGACTACGTGGACCTGATGTAAAGGTTATATGTACACTGAGGAGAGGGGCTTCTTATCCAAAGCCTTTATTGATACTTGTCATCCATAAAGAAGTCCTTTGGTGCTACTGAAAAATACCACAAGATTGGTCCTCGAATCCGCTCCATGAAATTCCTAACGAATCATAAGTAGTGAAAAATGTTTTGGCTGGCGTTGTCAGCCTCCGTAAACTTCTATGTCCCGAGAGGTCTGGAATAGCATTCAGTGCTTCAGGCTTCTCTCTGGTGACTTTAAAGTATGAAATAGTCATGGTTTTCCCTGTCTCTCTGTCAGACACATGCTTGCGCGCGCACATACACACACACACACACACACACACACACACACACACACACACATAATAAATTGCAATACACATGCTGGCCCACATGAAAACACACACACAGAGACGCACACATATACACACACACACACATGAACTCTGTGTGTCTCTCTCTCTATCTCACACACACACACACTCTCACAGTCTACAGTCTATTCCTCACCATTCAATGCAGTGCCGAGATCAGACATGGTGGCACTGTTGCACTGTGTAAGAAGATTCTCCAGCTCAGCTCTCTTGCTGTCTCTCCCTTTGGAAAGGATACTCTCTCAATGCTGACTCTGTGGATATTTGTATGCGTAACTGTTACTTAATTTAGCTTTTTTACATGTTAAAATCTTTTACATACAATACTTATTAATTATTTTAATTTCATCTGTTAGCTTAAAGTATGCAATTTTGATTTCAATCCAGTTTATTTGCTTTTCCTTTGAGTATCAGACTCATGGTGACGTGTTCAATGAGTTCAGCAAATAAACTGAATCTAAACTGAACTAACGACAAACTGTTTCTTTATGATAAAAACCTTAAACCCCTTTAATCTGAAGCCCTAAAAGCTCTTTGTCTGGATGCCAACTCTTCCTCTTTCCAATCCTCTGAGCTTACATTCATGACCGATGGTTATGAAGTGAGCAACGAGCACGTTTTCGTCACCGCAAAACACTTCTGATTGGTCCAGATCAACACCACTGCGCCCACACGGGCGTAATATCGGCCAATCAGCGGATTAGCGTGAACCCAAGCCAGCTGCCCGTCTGCTTGCCGACAGCGAGGGGTCTTAGAGCCGGACTGGCCCCTGGGTGCCAAGCGCAGCGTTGGGTAAACATCCAGCTAATCCCCCAGATTGCCTCTAATCCCAACCACGTCAGCAGGGCACTGAGGGGCACTGTGGGCCGCGTGTGGGCTCGAGACTGGCCCCGGGTCAGGTCCGACGCCGCTGACTCACATACAGCAGGCACACATAAACAGAGACGCACAGGCAGGCAGGCACACACACACACACACACACAGGCAGAAACACACTCACACACAAAAACACACACACAACATGAAATGCATACACACAAACAACAATGCAAAAGACTCTTCCGCACACAAACATACCTAGTCTAGGCATACAAAGAGTAATGCCATACACACGTGTACACACACACACACACACACACACACAATCATAAATGGACACACACCCGCTCTCACACTCTGAGCTATATCTCTGTGCCCCTACAGCTCTTGAGTTAACGTGATTAAAAAGACAGAAGTGAAAAAAAAAAAAACGGTGTGTGTGACAGTCAGTAAATTTCCCTTTATGAAGGTTAGCCTCATATACCCGGTGTTAACACTCATTAAAGCCAAGCGTTTGCTTTTCTAAAACAGCTATTATTTAACAGCCCCTGTTTCAACTGTGCCAACGCCAGACTCCGTAGGACTGAGTGGTCCCTCTTGGCTTGTAACTTATTGTCTAGGATTGGGTTTCGGCTAAAATTAGCCATCAGACCCAATTTATTGCCCAGATTGAAAACTCAGAGAATGCCAGTTAACTGGCTCTCAATAACCAGAACTCACCTCTGAGCTGGCTATATAACACTGCAGTTTCATTTGACCCACATCACTCATGAGACAAATGTGTAAAACTGTGTCCCTAATGATGGTTTTGGTTTCCCATAGAACGCTTGGGAATAACACACACACACACACACACACACACACACACACACACACACACACACACACACACCAAGCAACAAGACAGTCAGCTCCAAGTGACTGGAAAATACAGTGAAATCCCCTCGTTCTGTGAATGTGGTAAAATAAACTTTTGTCCCACTTTGGTTTGTAAAAGTCTGCTGTTACGTGAGACTGGCATTAACCCTAAGCCAGAGCAGTGTGTTTTTTATTATTGGTGACAGTTAATATGACCACTCGAGCAATGCCTCACATTTCACCTAACAACAGACACATAGAGTGATGGAAAGAGACACGGAAAGGTGTTTGGCAGGTTGAACTCATCAGAGGTGAAAGATAAAATGGAAGAAAAATGTCCTTGTCTATCAATCCAAGGTCAGTATTTCAAGCTTAGACTGTGAGTCACGATGACTAGGCTACAGCAGTTCTCACAGTTAAATCCTAACTTCCAGTAGTTTGTCACGCTCACACACAGTGAAGGGTTGCACCCGTCCTGTTATGCTCCACTTTAAAGCAACAATGTTTGAGAAACACGGAACTCTCTCTGCCCAGAGAGATCACATGAACACAAACAACCTTTTGATTAAGAAGTGCAGAAATGAGAGTGCAAAAGCCACATTACCTATTGTATGTTTAAACTGAAAAGCGCAACCCCCTCCCTTCCCCTGCTCTCTCTCTCTCTCTTTCTCTCTCAGTCATAACTATGAGTTTATTTGAGTAGCTGGCCATTCCTTCTCATCTTCAGTCTGGAGCCAAACCCTCTCTAAGATGTGTGCACATGCTTTCCAACCTCTACGAGACTGCACTGATCCAAAGTACTTATGGTGGGGGGAAACAATGGGAAAATAACGCTGGCATGTGTTTTACGGCAGCTAAAGAAAACCTCTGCAGACACGATTATTTGGACCGGTCCTTTGCAATCATTAGACTGGAGTTTCTCTCCAAATGAGGAAGTGTTAAAATGCCCGCATGAAGTTGCTTCAAAAGTGGACACATTTAAATACGTATCCTTCGTTAACGGCATCCCATCACAGTAGAGTAATGGTGTTTTATGTGTTGACTATTGTGACAATGGTACACAATAGGGATCTCCCGTCCTGGGCTCACTGTTGAGTCTGACCTGATAAAGGTTTGAGTTCTGCAATAGCCATGCTGACAGATGGGTACAGCTGAGGAGAGCAAGTGAGTGTGAGAAGACAAAGAGATGAAGGGCAGGAACGGAGTGAGAGAGTGGCTCTTATACGGGGAGAGTGTCTGACTCTCTGTGAGTGGGTGTATGTGTTAAAGTGTTTGGAGAGCACTTACACTTCCTTAGGGTTTGTGAGGGTTCAGCTTATACACTTTGAGGCTGTGTTGTGTGACTGCAAAGGTCTGTATGCTTTTGTGTGTGAAGAAGTAGGGATGTTAGTTTTGTAAGGTATTCTGATTTTCCATTTTTGAGGATTTGCTGCATGATCTATGGCAGTTTATAGAAAGCTAGAGATATCATGTGATCTCCTCCACAAATAATTAATTGAATTTTTCACAATATGGCCTTATGCACCACTATGGATCATGCACATTCCTTTTGATGACCTCTGTTATAAACTTTATTGTTAGTAAAATGGTATTATAAAAAAATCATTATTCAGTTTGTTTATCAGCACCAAAGCAACGGTCAGATTGTCGGTTTGGATCTGTCCGGCGCCTGTTGTACATGTTAAAGTTTTTGAATGCATCCAGATGACCAACAGACCCAACACACACTGCACTCATTTGCAACAGTTCGGACCCATTCGCATGTGGTCTGCGAATCTCCATAGGAAATGAATGAATTATTTTCGCTGCCATATCTACAGTGCCAATGTGAAGGTGGCATTAGCCATATGATCTTAACCCTCCCAGGTAGATTCACCACAAGCTATGAGGCTAAGAAGCAACTTTAAGAAAAATGTGTTCTATTGGCAATTTCACAGAGAGGTATTCTATTGGCAATTTCACAGACTACCAAAATCCTGAAGTGTTACACAGTCTTTGATTGGTGGAGATTGCAGTTATAATTCTATAGTATAGCATGCTCATCTGATAAAAACAGTTTATCTCACCTTGAAAGTTGAATTTGCTCTGTGGAAACAGTGGGAAGTTAGCAACTTTGTCTTAAATTCAGGGAGTGGGAGGGAGAGGGAGGGAGTAAATCAGTCAGTTGCAGGGGCAACGGACTGGGGGTAAAACCACCACTGATTACTAGGGCCCTTGAAATGTCTAGAATATATTTTTGTATAATATTTATTATGGGGGCCCATCAGGACTGCTTATGCATAGGGCCCAGGATCTTGTGCTACGCCCCTGTTCAGTTGGAGGCAAGGTTGGAAAAGGTATCATTCGCATGGGTTGATAGGATGAATAGTTCCTTTTTAGCATTTATCTGTTTGTGTGTTTTCTAGAAAATATTTTACGATTCACTTAGCTGGTTGGTCTGACTGCATGCTTAAAACTCTTTGGTGTGTATAAGATTTTCGAAAAGTCAATGGACAAAATGTATGGGACATTCACTGGAACCAGAACCGTTGTGGAAGGCACTGTTGGACTCAGTATATGAGCTTGGTTCGACTGTGTTATAGCTAACAATGTTAAGCTCATGTAAGATTAAGTAAAAGTCGCTCTTACAATGTCACAGTGTTTCTGACTCAAAGCACAAAATGGGTAAAGTGAATTGCTGTAGATGGCTAGCAGGACTTATAGGTGTGTATCTGTCTTTTACATGACCATAAATCTTCAACATGAAATTGAAGATTATACAAAACCACTTACCTACAAAAAACATATCTAAAAAACAGTGTTGTTTTAGGTTTACTACTTGCCATGTGGATGATGCAAAAACATTTTGATGGAATGTTCCGGTTCTGATGAGCGGTCTCATGTGCTAAAGTCTGCCATCTTCTCTGTAGGTCTCAGGCTGCAGATTGCAGCAGGGGGTGCAGGGTTGCTAAACGGCCAGAGCTGAGTGAAAGAACACACAGCGCTAAACAAACAGCCTCATCCGTGGCAGAGGACGGTGAATCAGTCCCCACACTCATCCACTCGCCCTGTCATCACGTCGTTCGCAGCCACATGGAGAAGAGGTTAGCGCCGCATGCCAGGTGCTAATGATGAGTGCTCTAATGAGGTCCTCAACTCAGGAGCAGCTCATTACACAAAACCTCCTGCTGCCCACGAGCACACACACACACACATACACACACAACCACGCCATCTATCACTATTCTCCATTGAGTACACTGTACAGTATAGTAAGGGATGTGAATTATGAAAGTGAATTATTGGCATAGAAAACATAAAGAGATGGGGAAAATATGCATGCTTTTGATACACAGTGTGTGTGTAACATGGTAGATTTGCACTAAGCAGGTGTCCCATGGTGGGACAGGGGTTAGGCCAACAGGATAAATCCTGCCCCCCCCCCCCCCCCCCCCAATCCCCTAACGAATCTCTCTGTGCCAGGGAAAGCAAGTGCTGCCCCTCTAAACTATTCAGTGTGTGTGTGTGAGTGTGAAACATGTATTTGTCTGTGTGAGTTTGATGATGCTGTCATTCAGCCCTCTACAGCAACTGGCAGCTGCTCTTACTTATCAGTCAGTACACTTACATGCACAAATTGATTTATTGACAGAAGTACACATGTTTTGCTCCAGGTGGCGATTTACCTCCCTTCCTGTTCTCAAACACTAATACATTCAATATTAGCTTCATTAGCTTGCTAACTCCCGAACTTTGCATCATCAGTGTAAAATAGTTAAATAATGCTAACTGAGCTAAAAAGGCTGAAGACATCCACGTCAGTACCAACTGCAGTGTTGTCCAGCGGCATGCATGCACAGAATGCATACCATACAAGGCTGTAGTCATGATGTCAACATTGGGGGGGACCAAATCTGTGGTGGGGTCTGAGGGACCCTCAAACAGAATTTCAATACATTTCATGCAAAAATATTGTTAAAAATCACAAATAAGTCGTTAGGTCAGTCAATTAGGTTATTCCAAACTTTTGACGGACACAGATGCCACCCCCCACCCCCGTGAGTTTTCTGAAAAGAGAAGGGTGGAGAAGATGGAAAATGTTCCCTTTCAGTCTGATCGGCTCCAAACATGTATGGGATTTCCTTAGCCTGTGCTACACCTTTCCAAGAAGTTTTGTGAAAATTGTACCGGTAGCTTTTGCAATATTGTTGACAGCCCTACCTCACCGCAGTAGGGTGCAGTAAATGGAAGATTTGATAGCGCACGCCACTAACGAAAAACGGAAAATCACCAGGACAAACCACTCAGGGGTGTAGGCTACTCTGGAACCATAGGTCACTAATTTGTACGTTATTTACGTTTGATTACATTTCAGATACGTGTTGGTTTCCTGTAGGCCTAGTATAGCGCTTTATTCTTTCTTTATTTTTCTATGTCCGAATATTGGGGGGGACATTTTGGTCATATTTGAATATTGGGGGGGGACACGTCCCCCTCAATGTCTATGGTGACTACGGCCCTAATACCATATATCTTCAAATTATGTATTTTATTTACTTTTCTTTTATTTACTTTTTACTTTATTTGGGGCAGGCTTGCATTCGAGGCAGGCCTTTATTTCTTACGTGCGTTTTATTGTGAGACATGCGTTTTGTTTGACATGGCATACCGGTAGGCTATCAAAAGCAGGTTTGGGCAGTTTTGGTTTGGGATTTAATTTACTTTTGGACTGTTTGATTATATTGCTTAATGTTGGGACTGATGGGAACTGAAATCTGGGAGGTATTTGATGGTTCACTATTCAGTTTCATGTAGTTGAAAGAGTGTCGGGATTTCCACCCGCTGTTTATCGCTTTCATTCATTCATTGAACGTGCGCTGTGCTGTAATGGAAACCTTATTGCGTAGCCAAGTAGGCTAGCCTAAATTTTTTTTAATATTTTTAAATTATAAATGATTTACTTTTTATTAAATTTGTAGGCTGGAATGCCTCGCGGTAGCAATTGTGTTTAAATGTACAAAGACTTTTCATTGGCAACAGTATTAAACCAACCAACAATATAAAATATTAAGACGAGCTCTTTTATTTCATTGTGATAAATTGGAACAATGTCTTCTAGTGCTCGTGGACTGATAGCCCTACTGGTAGGCAATTATTACCCCGTCTTGTATTTAGGGGCCGGCCTTTATTTGTCCGAATCGATTACGCACCCGGCTATCAGCCGAGGCCCGGCTATAAATAGAATTCCGGCCATAATTTGAGGATTTACGGTAGGTGAATTTCAGTACAGTATGCAGTTTCAGGTATTTTTGAGCTCCCTCTAGAGTCCCGATATTTATATTTTACTTTGCCGTTGTAAATAGCATAGGCTACTTCTAATTTCTTGGTCCCCCTGTGCACAATGAAAATGCTTTTGTTGTGGAGGCAAAGGACTTAGAACAGGCAAAAACAATCTCCAGCTATGGGCAATTCCACGCAAAACTGTCACATCCATAAC
>NW_027468774.1:32981187-32996187 GCF_046254945.1 Alosa pseudoharengus
GGGAAAAACAGAAAGTCTGCGATTGCCTTCAGTGAAATGGGGGTGAGTGTGTGTGTTGAGTGTGGGTATGTGGATGGTGCACTGAAGGACTGTCGCCTAATCTGCTGGCACCATTCACCTGTGCCTCTGTGTACTCTCCGTGGTGCCCATAAAAGACTGACCTCGATTACTGTATGAGCAGGGCTCTCTTTCGTCTGCCGGCTCTCCAATGACTCTTTAACCCAGACTAAGGGGAATAACGGTAAAAAAAAGGGCTTCGATCTCAAGTAACCTCACCTGTGCTGGCTTCTCATAGGCAGCCTCCAGGTCACAACTGTCTGCGCATTGGTCCGCGTCAGCGCTCGTCACCGGTTCACCTCATTCAGCACGGCTGCAGCGGATTGGCTGGCAGGCATGAGCTGTTGCTGCTGGACGGGAGCGGGTGCTGCTGCTGTGAGCGATAAAGTTTTACAGTCGGCCGCCGTGCCTCACCGTGAGAGAGTGGCGATAGTAATAGAGCCGTCCAGACTGATAATGATGGGATAATTACCACATGGGAGGGGCCCGGCGGAATGACTGATGTTAAAGAGCCCGTTGATCAGGCCACTCTGACTGAGTCTGCACTGAGCGCTGCACCACAGACATATTTACATTACATTTCCGTTTATTCATTTAGTAGATGCTTTTATGAAAAGCGACTTACAAAAATTAGGAATAGCATTCAAGCTAAAATGCAATGCAATACAATTACCACAACAATAAATACAAAAAACAAAAAATAAATAACAATAATAATAAAAAAAACCTTTCGTTTTTAACTCATTGAATGGCAAGCTGTTTTCGGGAGCTTTGTCCTAGAGTGCCAGCAATCTAGACCATTGTTGATGATTTTTGTACAGCCACAGCATATTCTGTGTTATAGCTATGAACACATACAATGGCTCGATTAAAAGGTGAGACTTTAAGCTCTCGGTGGGTGCAAACCGTGTATTTCTACACGCCTCTGTTCCTGAGAAATCCCAAGCTAAACAGTTTTCATCAAAATCGCTGTTTTTTTCTAGAAATGGAGATATAACGTCTTTCATGAAATATGAAGTATTGCCTGTTACTTACTTGTGTATACTTTCCAGGAAGTGATCAGCGAGACCTGGCGAGACTGCCACCTAGTGATAGACCCACGAAAATGGCCTGGTTTTGACCTGACGTGCATGCGTCACTGATTCGACCCAAAGCGGCAACCGAGTTATGATAAAATGTTCAGATAAAATGTCCAGATTGTGCGTTTTCATGAGTTTTCGATCGTCATATATTTCATTTCCATTCATCACAGAGTTCCCAAAATCACATATAAGGTGTGTTAGAGTGTCTAGTTTCGTAATTAAAAAAAAAGCTTTTACGTTTTTGGCACTCAACGCATGGGAAGGAAAAACGTAATATTAAGTTTTTGGCACTCAATAAGTTAAGTGATTATACAGTCTGTGTAGCTAGTTATAATTTATCACTTTTCGAGATGTCTGTTTAATATTTGGTGTTCAATTGCACATAGGACACTGACAAACAACTGACAAATAGCCTATAAGTCAACCTCTTTAAAAAAAAATGTAGTGACACTGCTTCAGAATTTGAGTAATGATGACTAAGAGATTGAGATATTGGAGTCTTTCTTTTAGTCCCTCATATGATTTTAGCTCACTTTCCATGTGTTTGGCCTGGTGCCACAGACAGCCAAATTTGAAGTCTATGCTTGATTGCAAAACCCCGTTCCATCCCCCTCCCATGCAGACAGGATAGACGGGACAGACAGTCAGACACTGGGTGTTCCAGTTTGTGAGAGTTGTTGTCAGGGCGCATGAAAGCACGGAACCACTGGAGCCCCTTAGATAACCACAGACTGAACTTCAGACTGCTTTGTTCTCCTGTTGTGCTGTCGTACAAATTGCCTTGGGTAGGTTTTACACACACACAGAGACACAGACACAGACACACACACACACACACACACACACACACACACACACACACACACACACACACACACACACACAAGCATACCACACATTCCTGAGGAGGGAGAGTTGTAAGATTATAAAAACTCGGCTGTGATAAAGCCTTTCAGAAAAACGCCAGACACAGGCTGTAATGGCTCTGTGAAAGTAGCAGATGATAAGAGAACAAATTGAAACCAAGACAAGCTGCTAAAGCCCTAAAGTCTTAATTTAATGAATGATTCAGTATTATTATTAATATTATTATTATCAGGTATTCATAAAACCTTGTGGGCAATGGGCATATATCTGCATGTGCGTGTATGGATGTGTGTGTGTGTGTGTGTGCGTGTGTGTGTTTAAAAGATCATCACATCACATCTAAAAGCACTGATCCATGAGCGTGTTGTTCCGTATGTGAGTGTGCATGTGTGTGATACAATATAAGGATGTGAATCTCTTCCTGAAATTACAGTAGTTTGCATAACATACCCCTATGGCCTATATATTCTGTATGAGTACTTCTATATGCCTGTGGGTGTACCTGTGCATATGCTAAGATTTATGGAACATAAACATCTGACCTTTAACTGCCTTAACTCCTATTTTTAGAATTCCAAACAACAAGTTTTACATTTCACTCAGTACTTTCAAACCAAAAATACTTTTGCCACATATTGTGTATGTCCTTTTTATTTGTAGCTCAGCTTTTAGTTGGTAAAATCCTCAGATTAGCCAGCACACCACAAATGGGGGAAATGTATAGAGATGGACATGTATTTTTAAACAGACACAAATCAGCGCTGGCTAACCACTAGGACGTTATGGTCCACACAAACACAACTTCAGAAGTGTTGACATTCAATGGCTAGCCCTGAATAGCTTTATAATACTCCACCCAGGTGTGTACAAGACTGTGTGGTTGGACAGACATATGTCAACAAAGAGAAGAGTGAATTCATAAAATACAAATAAATAAATATATAAAATACTTAGAATACTGAAATCATACTAGTAAATTAATATTAATCTATGCCAGTAAAGTAACCACTTCCACGTGGTCACTTTTGAGGGTACCATTTGTTTACCACTACAATGCTCACTCTATAGGCCCTTAATCCAAAGTCAAATAGGATGTAGCCTAGAAAAAAGGCTGCCGATCATTTGATCTGAAATGATTATCAAATAAATATGATATATAATATGAATATGAGAATAAAAGAAAGTGTTAGAAAAAGAAATAAGGAAATGAGAAAGAAAGAGTAGCTTAGAATCCACTTAACATGGAAAACAGAGGAAGAGAAACTTACTACTGAAGTATGTGAATGAATTCCAGAATTTAGAAATCCCACAATGCAAAATAAAACAGAAGAAACTATAAGAAATACAAGTAAGTTTATGAAATTACAACAGTATTACTTTCTACCATGTGATGATGTGCGTAAAATTAACCATGTTTATGTTTATACTGCACCACTGAGAGCCCTCATAGAACTCTTACATAACCACTTTTACAACTGCCATAACATATATGTGTGTATACTTATGAGTGTGTGTGTGTGTGCGTGGATCCATGTGGGTATACTGTACTTGTACAGGTATGTGCTCAGTGTAACTGTGGGTCCTTGGTTGCTGCAAAACGCTCGCCTCTGTCCTTGCTTCTTTTGCTAAAGTCATATTTCTCGTCAGCACACACACACACACACACACACACACACACACACACACACACACACACACACACACACACACACACACACACACACACACACACACACACTCCAAACTCATGCAGTGAGCACACACTCTGTGCCAGCACATCTTGTGTTTTCCCTTTTGCATAATTAAAATGTCAGCGATGCAACCCCTCCATTAATCAAGTGCTGTGCGCAAACCGCTTTTAAAAATAATTTCCAAACGACTATTTGCTCTCTAATTTGTTGTTCTGAATAATATTAAGAAGCCCCGCAAGAACATGTTTGCATTTTTGGAAGTGTAAAAAATGAATACTGGTCCTAACGGGGGAGTAGAATGACGTCTGTGTGCGCGAGGGACATTCTAGAAAGGAAAAGCGAGAACCTGAGAAGTGCATAAGTAAGAGGGCAATGTGGGTTATAAAAAAAAAAACATTACCATACATCTCATGTTAAAGAGAGCAGATAAGTGGGAGGCAGAGACATCCATCGAGAAAAGATTGGAGACGAGATCGAGAAGACAGGATAGACCGAAGATACGGTGAAGAAATAAGACGTGTAAAGTGAGAAAAGAATCCTCTTCCACTGAACACTTATATACTGTATATATAGGCACCCCCCATGCAGTTTTAAGACCTGAACTGAAATTTTATGAAACTGACCCAAATGAAATTGAGCTCATGTGAAATGCACTCGGCTGAGCTGAAATGAAGGAGACGTGCAGCAGAATGGCGTGCGCTGTGATCGAGCAGAGGGCTTTGGACGCGGAGTGGAGCCGAGTCGAGAGTGTGAAGTGTGGCTGTGTTCTTGGCAGGCCTCGGCGACTCTAACTGCTCACTTTTCACATTTCATGTGTTTTACATTTCCTCTTCCTATTGGAGTGCAATGGAGCATTCTTCCCCAGCTCCCCGCGAGTTTACCCAGATGCGGTTTCGAGGCCCCCGCTATTATCTGAGCCACACACCACCACCGTCGCAGCACACTGGCAACTTTCACCCCGAGCACTGAGGGCCCTTTTTCAGGGCGCAAGGGCGGGGAGGCACACACCCTTTCGGACACACTACCATGCAGACACACACACACCCACTCACTCACCCACCCACCCACACTGCCACCCACTGACCACCACACACACACACACACACACACACACATGCACACCCCCACACACATACACACGCACAGACAAGCACACACACATATTCTCAAAGTGTCCCTCATGACACTGATCCCTTCTCCAAATAAAGATACAGACATTAATTCAGCACCAGAGAGTCCCCATAATTTAGACAAACATGCGCACACACACACACACACACACAGACACACACCCAACCACACTGCCACCCACTGACAAACACACACACACAGAGACACACACACATGCACACACAGACACACACACACTCCCACACACAGACACACACGCCTCATCCTTTCACAGTCTCACCCGTAGCCTACTCAGCTCATATTAGGCTGGAGTGTGTAGCCGTTAAGAATATGGTGAGAGGCATAAGAGCGAAGGCAAACACATGCTGCTCCTGCTGATCAAATATTTACCAGCGCCTCAGTGTGAATGTGGATCAATGCGATCTTAATAAAGTTCTCACAGGGCGAGAGTGCGCACATCCTGGCTTGCTAATCACCCGCTGTTTCTCTTCACCTTTGGTAAGTCAAGCCAGGCTTTTAGACAGAACACACATGCAGGTTACCTGTACCGTCCTCAAGGAAGCTTCCTCAGGAACATTGTGCGCATTTTCTGTGTCCATTGTTCTTATTTCACTTATTTTCAGGGCTATTTATTGATTATTTTTTCTAACTTTTCTTTTTCCCCATACTTCTGTCACATTCACTACTTCCATCTCTCACTCAGGCTCTCTCTGTCCATCACTCTTTCATTCCTCCTCTCTGCCCCCCCTTCCTCCACCTCTCTCTCTCTCTCTCTCTCTCTCTCTCTCTCTCTCTGTGACGTGGCAGTGAGTGGCACGTGTTTACGGGTGTTTATGGAAAGCTGGTGTGAAATGATCTATTTCCTCCCCCCCTCACTGTGTAAATGATATTTATTATTTTGGAGAGGCGCAGCTACCGACGGGCGGCATGCTCTAATTGCGGGCGCTGAGCTCACGGGCGTTCCCCAGCGCTCCCCTGCTTTAATTGGCCCTAATGGGAGCCGCGGGACGGGAGGGACGCACGACCTGCGGCCAGGTGAGCTGAGGAGAGAGCTGCTGGAGCCGCCGGTCATTTATCTCAGGGCCAAACGTCAACAGCACAGCCAGGGAGGAGGAGGAGCAGGAGTTTTCCAAAGAGGCCCCTTTTTCCATATATACAAATAAGTATGTACATGCATGTCATATATATATACACATATACACACACACAACTCACACACACAAATATACACACAAATGCACACACACACACACACACACACACACACACACACACACACACACACACACACACACAGAGCATTCAGAAACACAAATACACATACTCCCACCCAGAGTGTGTCTTCTGGGCACCTTCCTGCTTCCTGGGGAGCAGTCGGCTTATGGGTCACACCTGTACTCGGTGTTGTGTGTCCTTTGGCAGACAGGCAGCACTCTCCCACGATCCCCTGGCATAGTCCGCCTCATTAGATTTTTCAGTTTCTGTTGAAATGTTTAAGTTTAGACGTTTTTGTTTTAGTCTGAACTTCTTGTTTTAGCTTCTGTGCAATGTAAATAGTCATTTTGTTATTAAAAATCATTTTATTTTAGCTGTCTGTCATCACCTCTGTTTTTTTGCTTTTCCTGATTGACTGTTCTAAAAACACTGCTCAAAACACTACCTTAGTTTCTGAAAACTCAGAGACTCTTTTTTTTTGTTTGTAATTTTGTAAATTTCTTGTCTTTTAGCTTGTGTGATGGGTGAGTAATTCTCAACTGTTAGTCACTTGTAGGATAGTTGTAGAGTTCTACTGAATATGTATGATTTTGTTATTGAAATAAACCTTTCCATTAGCTTCTCTACTCTGGCCTCTCAACCAAGGAACCTATTTTTTTCTTACATGAATTGCCGTTGCTCAATCACCATTTTTTCCATTTTGTTTTTCATTTCCTGATAGTGTCCTCGTATTTTCACAAAACCCATGGTTCGGACATGTTTAAGACTCAATGGGTCTATCATAGCTTGGTGGTTTCCACATTGGGCACACACACACACACACACACACACACACACACACACACACACACACACACTATTGTATGCAATTCAAATATAAATTTCTTAGGCACAAATACAATCACAGGTAAACGCACAAACACAACACACATACCCACGGACTCACAAACACACAAATGCTCATGGTTCCCGTTTCACACAAGGCAGTGCATTTTATGCACCATATACAAACACATATACGTTCAACCTATGTTGAATGTAAAAACGTTGTGTTTTCCTTCCTGGAGGACCCACACAAACAGGGACACAAAAACACTCACACATGTGCCGAGGGTGGAAAAATGTAGCTTATTTTGGAAGTCGTTTTGTGGTAATTCCTCTATTTGCTTTTAATAAGCAGGCCTCTCGCTGACCTGTCACATCAAACATGATTTCTCCTCTACATAAAGTTATCGTATAGACAGGCCGCTCAGTCCAAGAACATACACACACACAGGCATACACACAGGTACGGAAACATGGAAAATCACTCCCCACCACACCACACCCTACAATATCATTATTGGCAGCTCTCTTTTGCATAAACGTAATTCTCTAAAAGTATATACTGTGTGTGTGTGTGTGTGTGCATGTTGTCTCAGTGCTGCTATATGGAACCTATTTGGAAGTGCATGCATTTCTGTAAAGCAGTAGTATGGAGGTTGTTTTCATATCCAATAGGCCTACTGTATGTGTGAACCACATTTGTGATATATGCCATTGCATTAGACGGTTTTAGCATATATTCCGCACGTTTCAGTTGGTCAGTATCTTTAAAATAACTGGAATAATTTTGGAACAACTGTAAACAACTGCAATAATTCATAAACCCTATCACTTCCAGCTCTCTACCTCTCTCTCCTCACTTTCACTTCCTTCAGCCCACTCTGTTGATGACCCTAAATCTCTAAAGCCTGAACATGCACCTGTGGTCACACACCCACCACCAAAGCAACCGCCCACACACACACACACACACACACACACACACACAGAAGAAGAATCACAGAAAGGGGCATTGTTCAGTTTGAAGATAAACTGCTCTCGGAAACAATATGTGTTCACTCTCGCTTCCCGTCCATTAATAAAATCAGCCATTCATTTTCAGGCCCTTTGACATGCCAGTCTGAGAGGAAAGTGAACAGAGACCCCTCCCTCCTCCCACACACACACACACACACACACACACACACACACACATTACTGGGAATCATTTCTAGATGTTGAGAGTTTCAGAGAGAAAGCATTCTCATGATGTAAACAAAGATCATTGTGGTCACACAAGAAAAATGATGGTTACACTTTATTTGGTGTTCCTTATAAACTATCTACTGATCCTTAGATTAAACAAACTACTGTATATGTTCAAACCAGTATTTATGGTTGAGGTTAGGGGCATCTGTAAAGCCTTTAGACTGCTGAAGTGTTAGTGGAAACCCAATTTATAGATTAAATGACACTTTTCAACCATGTGAGTTTTTTATTATTATTATTTTTGTGTGGCATGGCCTTGCATGAACTTTTTTGGGGGTAAAAAATACTTCTAAAACTATGTGTGTTGTTCACAAGACACAGTTATTCAGGCGTCCTTATTTCAATAAATGAGTCATATGGAAGTCAGTGAAGTCAGATGGAATGTAAGGGATTTTGCCTTGTTCTATCATTTGTGCAGATGACTTTAGTCTCTCTGTACATGTTCCCATAAGTAATGAGGCCTCTACTGCTCTGATCAAGACGGCAAGCTTACTTATGCTACATCAACATCCCGTGAGGACGCTAACCAAACACACTACTCATGTTTAACAGTTCATAAAGAATAGCTTCCATCATTTTCGGACTCGAATTCCCATCCAATTTGTGTCACTCAAACCCACATTGTTCATATTCCAAAGGTTAACCTCATGAGTCAGTTATTGTGTTTAAAGCGGGGCTCCACCAAGCGATCATTGATTGCAACCAGCCACACACACACACACACACACACCACCTAATGCCCTGTGTCAGTGTCTAATGATTGCACGTCATATTTCACCTTAATGAGAACGAATTAACCGGCATGGTGGACACCCCCACGGTCTTATACGGCAAAGTCAGTAGCTCCTAATTAGAAACAATGGGCCAACCTTGGCCTGGGGTAAACACAGGGCATCTGAGTTTCATTACAATAAAGGCATCCCATAAACACAGTCTGCGGAAACAGTAGTGAGGGCACGCTTCGTTTAAGTACAATGTTGGCGTACCTCCACAGTGAAATCGCTACCACAGTAAGGGAACCCAGACCAAAGCCTTTGGTTTGGGCTAGACAAATATACACTGGAGAGATTGTGTGTACACGGTTCCGAACCGCAGCTGAGGCACCCTGATTAAAATGGATCCACAAATCAATCGCCATACGCGCCGCAGCGAGACAGGGAGATGGATCATGGAGACACACATGTACACACACCAATATCAGAGCTTTGTGTACACACAGGTTAACACACATTAGCACACATGCACACACACCCCCCCCACACACACACACACGCACGCATGCACGCACGCACGCACGCATTCACGCACGCATTCACACACACACACACACACACACACACACACACACTCACACTCACACACACACACATACACACAAAAAACACATGTGGACACACACAAATACTGTTCTCTGAGCTCACAAACACTATCTGAACTTTAGAACATACAAATACACACACACACACACACACACACACACACACATGCACACACTCTACTGAACTCCACATCTACAACAGAAAGGTCACTAGTCAATGAATCCATTGTCCAAACAGGTTGGTATCCACAACAACAGTAATTATTAGACAGCAGTTAATTAGCACTAATGCCAAAACCTCACATCATGGGGTGGAATCACTGATTTCACAAAGACTATTTGCCTTGTGTTTGGACTTAAGTTGCCAGAAGGTGATGCAAGCTCGATAAGCTCAGCACAAACTGTCCAGAACCTGCACATATTCACATATTACTCCTGGGGGAAACTGGTGCTTAGTCAACAGAAGCTAGTAGTTCAGGGGAGAGTGACCTTATGTGCGTGCGTGCGTGTGTGTGTGTGTATGCGTGCGTGTGTGAGTGCGTGTGTGAGGGTTTGCACAAGGGTAGTGAGAGAAGAGCAGAGATGCCAGACTCACACACAAACAAGTTGGATTCCTGTTCCGGGAAAGAGATTTAGCCCTCGAGGACTCTCTATCTACTCATGGACTTACAGTCGCATATACCGTTAGAGGGATTGCTAAGGGTACGTCTTGTAAGGCTTGTGTTAGGAAGTTCAGCCAATGCCCTGATAAAAGTTTCATTAGGAGGGCTGCAGTGGCTACTGTATCTGTGCCGTGGCCTTGAGGGAGTGACCCAGGAGTGCACCCACACACAGACACATGCACAAACACACTCCCACTCCCAAACACCTCTATCAGAGACGGCCTCCAGTTTGTGCAGAAGACAGTGCTTACATGTGGCAAAGCAACACACTCAGATGAACAGGTGTTCATACACATACGTGCGCGCATCCGCACACACGCACGCACACACACGCACACACACACACACACACATTCACTCGCTCTCTTTCTCTCTCTGAGTTTGTCTCTTACAGGACAGATTTACAGTTAGGGTATTCTAGGAAGCCCACTATATTAAGGTAGAGGGCTTTTCGAAAGGTTTTACCTTCACTTTAATTTGAGAAAACAGGCAGACAGACAGACACACACACACACACACACATTTCCTACATGGTTTCCTTATGACCAAGTGATTTGCTTATCCTCATGTTCCACACATGTGTGATTGAGGAACATACCGTGTTACAGTCAAATGTGCTCCATTCCCACAAATGATGCCCTTCAAACCCACAATAAGACCCAAAATCCTGAGCAGATAGCCCACAATCGCTGCGCAATCCCACAATCGCAGTGCAATCCCACAATTGCAGTGCAATCCCACAATCCCCTGCGGGGAGGCCTGCTGGTGGGCCTGCACTGGGCCCTGTGGTTGGAGGTCTGATTCTTTTGGACTGTTGCGGTCATGGTTGCTGTGGCAACGACCACATTAGTACCAGGGCCACATGTGACCATGGTGGACAGAGTGCTTTAGTGCCATAGTCTAGTCACCAGATCTCCCCATGCAATAAAGCAACTCTCCAAACACTGTCACAGTTGTTTACCATGCGGACGGAGGCTCAGGTAACAAGTGGTGCAACTTGAGGCTGCTGCTAAGTAAATGTGTAAGTGTGTGTGTGTGAGTGTGTGTGTGTGTGTGTGTGTGTGTGTGTGTGTGTGTGTGTGTGTGTGTGTGTGTGTATTTGTGTGTTTGTGTGTGTGTGTGTGTGTGTGTTTGTACATGTGTTTCTGCGTTTGTATGTGTGTATGTGTGTTTGTGTGTGTGGGTGTGTTTGTGTACGTATGTGTGTGTATGATAGTGAGAGAGAGAGAGGTGCGCTGAACCAGAGTCCCCCAGTTGCAGAAGATGAATGTGTGCTTACACAGCCAGCTACACTCTAACTCAGCTCCTCATTATGGTCATTTGTTCTGTGTAAACTCAGGGCTCTCTCACAAAGTCTGCTCTGCTGTATCACTTTTCTCTCTCTCTCTCTCTCTCTCTCTCTCTCTCTCTCTCTCTGCGTGTGCACACATATGTGTCCCATTGTTTATGTGTCTGTGGTTATGAGTCTGTGAGCAGTGTGCTTGTCATGGTGTGTTCATAGATCTCTGCATTATGTGCATGTGCTTTCTACAACATATGTGTGCATGTTGACTAAATGTGTGTGTGTGTGTGTGTGTGTGTGTGTGTGTGTGTGTGTGTGTGTTTGTAGGTGTGTTTGAGCGAGTGCCTCCTGCCAGAGGGCAAACCTGCACGCTTGGATTAAAGTTCTTTAAACAAAGCGACCCTGGTCTTCATAAAAGCAGTTTGACCACAATCACTGTTGAGTGGCCAATTAGTGGATTCCAATTGGACATATGTGCGGGGCCAGCCTTAAATGCACTGGAGACTGCAGGGGCCGCACTTATCTGATGCTGAAATGACCAGGAGATGGAGAAGCCCTGGCCGTGCGTGGGTGGTGCCTTCTGCTCCCGATCATTTGTCATCTCTTCGGGATTTGAAACGACCGTCCGTGCCGATCGCCTCATTATGGGGGAGTTCCCCAAATTGAGTTTGGGTCTGTTTATTTCTCTTTTAAAGTGCATATCTCTGGGAATCCATAATCTGTGGTGGCCTGTGAAAGCCTATCCCCTCGGTTTGGAAAGGAGATGAGGAAACATAATGTGTGGAGGCGTCACTGTTTGGGTTCGGGAGAGAGAAAGTGCCTTCACTGTGGTATCATATTTGACTTTGCCTTTATGTACTGTGTCTGGTGAGGCAAACGTCTCAATGTGAAAATACTTTTTAGTATATTTCAGTGTATTTCATAAATGTTTTGATCTACACAGAAATATGGATATTTAGGAGGCTATTGAGGCAGCAACCACAACTGTGTTTGAATCAGTCCAATGATCATAATAAAACATAAACCAGGTAATGACTTTTTAAACAACAACAATAAAAACATATTTTTATTTGTTTAGAGTGCTGTGGCAAGCAAAATATCCTTCTCCAGCACTTAGGAACATGGCCGCATAACGATTCAAAAGACTGCATGCAAAAAATCTTCATTTACAGAACACACAGGTCCGTCTCCAGGAGTGAGAACCCCGTCCAAAACAAAAACATTTTAAAGACACCCTCTGTATATTTACCTTCATGGTTTGGACAGGATCCATTCACAGGCCTATATTCAACAACATATGTGTACATTTGCGTGTATATACTCAAATCTGTGTGTGTGTGTATGTGTGTGTGTGTGTGTGTGTGTGTGTGTGTGTGTGTGTGTGTGTGTGATCAAAAATTAGTTATGACAAATCACTCTCCCTCAGTCCACAGGCAGCCTGGCATGTTTGGGGTGTTTTGAACTCTCTCGATGGCGCCAAGCACGCCACTTTAATTTGCCTCCTTTTATTTACCCTCCTGTTTACACAGCCTCTCTGCATGTGTGTATAATGTGTTTGTATATTTAATATGTGTGTGAATGTGTTTCCTGGAGCAAAAGAGCCCATTCCCTAATTAACACTGCACTGTACCAGTGTACTCCCTGGGTCTAGCTGAGAACATATTGCTCACACAGAGTACAAAACAAAGAATCCAACACACACACACACACACACACACACACACACACACACACACACACACACACACACACACACACACACACACACACACACACACACACTTATCCAGCGGGAAAGACAAAAGAGAGTGATCCCACAGTCAGTCTCAAATGCCTTTTTTCCTAATTATTTCTCACCATCATCATAACAATGTGTTACAAAGTGGACACGTAATGAAAGCCTGCTAAAATCAGATCGTACCTATATGTAATCAGAGCTCAGTGTGGGGCGTTTATCTGGGCGCTCATCACTCATGCTCGCCGTGTTTACCGAGCTCCACGGCGTGACGACTCCTGTACACCAAACACTCGCCATCCATCTTCTACAGGACAGCCACCAAATGAGCTCCGCCGGGGAGCTGCCCTGTGGAGGAAGAGTGGCTGAGTGAGTGAGTGGGCCAGCACGGCTGGGTTTGGGTGGGTGGGTTGCACTGTGTGCAGCTGACAGTAGACAGGCACCTTTTCAGCATCCCCCAGAGGGGAACAAAATGAGGGCTGGGGGGACATACTGCTGCACCAGGCCCTGCTTCTCTCTCTCTCTACTACCTCTCTCTCCCTCTCTCTCTCCCTCTCTCTCTCTTTCTCTCTCTCTCTCCCTCTCTCTCTCTGTCTCTCTCTCTTTCTCTCTCTTTCTAACTTTCTCTCTCTCTCTCTCTCTATATATATATATATATCTCGGTGTATATGTGTGTGTGTTATAGTGAGGGGTTTGAGATATTTGTGGGATATCTGTAATGGATGGATGGATGTGACCTGGCCTGTGTACACAAACACACCACACACTCACACACAGAGCCACAGGTCTAGGACAATGGTGCTGGAAAAAGGGCAACGCTCTGCCTGATGTTATTGATGAGTGTGACCCATGGTGATGGATCACACAGGTCCCAGAGTATACAGGTAAAAACACAAACACCGACACGTACAGAGGGGATTTGGTCTCCAAATATGAACACATGCAATAGCGCACGCATGTAAACACACACAAACACACACGCATGACATCATCCGTCAAAAGCCCATATGACAGCCTTGTGACGTCATTCACGCTTCATTTCCAGCAGGGAGGCAGAAAGTTGATTACCGCTGTAAATCTTCTCTTTTTCTCTCTCTTTCTCTCTCTCCCTCTGTCCCTCATGCAATCTCTCATACACAAACACACGCTCACACTCATTGCTTAACACTTCACTTGATGTATCGCAGGACAGAAGGAGCACATGCAACATTATTCTCCTGCCTAGTTCCTGGGCCTATACTCTGGGCAGTCACAGGAGCACTTGGGAGATGCCTGTTGCCTTGAGGAGGCACTCACAGTATGTCACCATTAAAAGATCTTTCCGAAAGTGGTTTCAATTGCTGTCTACATTTTGGAAAACTACATTTTAGAAGTCCCAAGTATGCACATATGGGAGGCAATTGAGTTTAAAACATATAAACTCACGGAGCATCACGCAACCCGTAGAAGAGGATATCGAGTAGACACAGGCCCTCTGTACGCTTTGCCTACTGTACAATACAATTTCCTCACTGACAAACCAAGTTGCTTTTGGCGCTGGCGTCCTGGCTATATGGAATATCAGAGGCTCCATTCTCCAGCTCAGATATATGTTGCATAGTATTCCTTTAATGAATCCACTGTGGCGTGTGGTTTTAACTGAGTGTCATGAGAAGTCTCTGGTTGCCAAGAGCCAGGAATAGGAAGGAACTCTCATTAACTTGCTTCTCTTCTATGAAATTGTGTGCTCTCTGAGCGTGAATGTGTATGTGTGTGTGTGTGTGTGTATGCGTTCTCTGGGCGTGGGTGTGTATGTGTGTGTCTGCGACAAAGCTACTAATCCATCTTTGAGGCGGAGAAGGGCCTTGTGGTCTATGGCAGAGTGTTTGTGTATGAAGGGGCTCATGT
>NW_027468774.1:33001187-33008687 GCF_046254945.1 Alosa pseudoharengus
TCTGCTTTTGTGGGACCATCCGATTTATTCTCTGTGATAAAAATGAGTGTGTGTGTGTGTGTGTGTGTGTGTGTGTGTGAGTTCATCTGTCCCGTGAGAAGATGCGGGTTGGTAATTGCTGGAGGATTACAATAATCTGAGTGTGGGAGCGAAACTCCCCCAGGACGGGATGAACAAAACACTCTTAAACCATTTTGTTTCACTGTGTGAACTCTCATTAGCATCGGATACAACAAAGGAGCCGCTCGCACACACACACAACTGCATACACACATACACTCTTTACACACACACACACACACACACACACACACACACACACACACACACACACACACACACACACACACACACACACACACACACAGAGCCTGTCTCCATTACAGGGTCTCAGCATGTCTGTGAACGAGTTGAGGTTTAACTGTGTCTGGCTCTGCCCTCAAGCCTGGCTCCAGACCCCCTCTGGAGTGCCCACCCCCCACCCCCCACACACCATCACCCTGTCACTTACCGTCGCTCTCACACACAACAACTTCAGTATAAGTTATGATGTTTCAGAACAATGCATGCCAGTCCGTTCTTTTCCTCCCCATGTCTCCCAGGGGAAGGTTTAGTTGAGCACCTGCCTCCGGCGGTGATGTCCCAGCGGTGCCTGAGTGGAGTGGACGCTGGGAGAGATGCATCACCCTGCGGTCGGTCACCTCCAGCCGAGACAGACACCTACTCTAACTCTACTCTGTCCCACGGGGAGCCGGACTCATCCGCTCACGTGAGTGCTGGGACTGGGACTGAGACTGAGCGCACAGCAATGGCAGGTCAAAATACAATAAGATGAGACTTTGTTTAATCCCACTCCAGGGAGGGACATTTATTGGTCAGCAGCACCAATGCGCAGCTAGAACCAAACACAAATGTCACATCTCATCCCATGCAGACGTCCAGTCTGGCTCGTGTGTGTGTGGCAGTGACTCACAAGTTGTAACCGCAGCAGAGACAGAATATGGAAAGTTTTTGTGTGTGTGTGTGTGTGTGTGTGTGTGTATGTGTGAGTATGAATGTGTGTCCGTGTGTGTACATGAGTATGTGTGTGTGTGTGTGTGTGTATGTGTGTATTTGTGTGTGTGTACAAGGTGTATATGTGTGTGTGAACTATTTAGGATGGGATCTCATCAACACCCTGCTGCTGAGAGGATCAGTAGCAGACTAGCGATCCCAGCCCGAGGGTCCTCAGGCCAGCCGGGGGTCAGTCAAGGCTGTTAAGCTTTAACCAGCCACATCTACAGCCCTCTTGGGAACATAGGGACCCACTGGAGAGCTGAAAATCGCCTCTGTCTGTCTCTCCTTTACTTATTTACCTAATTCCCAAGCTTTACTGGTAACGTCTTCTCTTGAAAGCTGTTGGACCTTTCAAAGGAATTTTAGTATAATACGAAGGGATAGAGATAGAGAATGCACAATACAGCTCAGAATGTTGTTCAGAATTGTTCTGTTGATGAGAGCTGGAGAGGAAAGGAGTGAAGAGAAGGAAAGAAGAAGAATGAGTAAGTTCTCAAGGGGCAGAGGAGAAGTGTGCTAATAGAGCGGCCCACGATGTCCAAGCAAGCCTGCAATCCGCGGGAAATCAGCATCATGAGGAAAAAGTGCTGCCTCTGCACATAAAGAACGAGTGCTGCTGGTAAACAGAGGCTCCAGGCAAACAACTGTGCGCGTATGTGTGTGTGTGTGTGTGTATTTGTGTGAGTTGAGAGTGTGAGAAGAGTGTGTGTGACGCACTGGACAAGACTGACCGCCTCGTCGCTCTCCAACACCCCCATCCCCCTGCTGTCTCACTGTCCTGGACGCCTGCTCAGACAAATCAAAGGGCTGGGGGAGTGAGGGAGCAGAGAGAGAGAGAGAGAGAGAGAGAGAGAGAGAGAGAGAGAGCGTCGGATCCATAAATCACGGCTCCCGGTGAGCATAATGAGGCTGGAAAAAGCAGCCTCATGCTTTCCCCCCTCGGTGGCCTGCAGGGTGGCTGCAGGGCAGTGGAGGGCAGGGCAGGGCAGGGCGCCGTGGCCCAAGAGCATCCCACTCCACTAGGCTCCGCTCCGCTCCGCTCCGCTCGGTCATCAATGGGCTCTTTCAGCGCAAGCCCAAAGCCACCGAGTTACCCAAAGGTGGAGCAGAGCGCACTGGACGGCACGGCTCCACACACACGCGTCCCTGCAGCTCCGCATTTGTGTGGGAAAGGCCAGCATCATGTTAGACACACACACACACACACATGTACACACAAACACACACACACACAGATGCACACACACACACACACACACACACACAAACACACACACACATACACACAAACACACACTCCATATCGCACAAACACACACAAACTCACACTCCATATTACAGAAATACACACACACACACTTCATAGCACACACATACACACACACACACACACACACACACACACACACACACACACACCACAGACAGACATACACACACATACTCCATATCGCACAAACACACAAACACACACAAACACACACACACACACACACACACGCACACACACACACACACACACCATACCACACACACACAGACCCACATACACACGCACACACACAAACGTTCAGCGTGTCTACCGCATGTGCATCATCCACACGTATTCACCCACACAGCTGGATGAATAGGTGGGCAGGAGAGACGTCATAAGTGGCGTGTCGTGCTCGCTGTGCCCGCGCCAGGCAGTCCGGTGTGGGTGTGGCATGGCAACGCTGGACGCGACTCCAGGTCAGCGCAGGAGACGCTGACATTCATTTGACAGATGTGACAGGCCTGAGCGCGAGGGGGCAGCGCGTGACATGACCTCATGAGCTAACGAGCTGGAAAACACCACGGCTGGACAGACAGGCACCAGACCGAGGGAACGAGGGATCCTGCACACACACACACGCACACACACACACACACACACACACACACACACACACACACACACACACACACACACACACACACACACACACACACACGTACATGCACACAAATGCACTAATTGCATGAATCACACACTCAGTTTCACAGGCCAACTGCTCACCTACAGTCACACTAACATGCAGACAGACAAATGTAAAAGCACACGTATACACAATTGGCAGACTTTCCATATATACTGTGTGCCAAATTTAACAGACCCGATTTTGTGTACAGAACGCACTCTGGGATACGAAAGGTATTAATTTATTATGAAACCACGGAGCAGCATAATGTCTTCTCTCCACAAAAAATACTTTCGTAGACTTGAACTGACGCTAAAGCTTAGGAAAGTTTAAGCAGCCTTAAAGTTACGTGGACAGAAAACATTCTGCAACCTCGTTGATGGAAACCATTCTGTAACTTGCTGACTCACCGACTGTGTTGGACCATAGACCTTTTATGTGTTCCATACTTTCCATCGAATATCAGAACTGTTGCGTGAAAAAATTAACATTCGATGGCTTGGAACGATCCAACTGTAGTGCATTGTGCATGCCAGATATCTAAAATGTGACAGAATTATTTTTGTCTGTGAAATTAGTTTATTTTATGTGGTGAGGATTGCATTCAAGCTTTTGTCAGCTAAATGAAAAGCACAAAAAACAATTCAGTGCATAACAATTCATGCAGTTTGTTTTCTGTACACAAAAGAATGTACTTTGTTCAATGTTTTGTGGAGATAATGCTAATACATTTGGGTTTTAGCGGAATAAAAAGCACTATGGTGGTACACTGTTTCATAATACATGGCATAACGATCAATTGATGAATGCAAAATAAGATCTATTAGACTACACATATAATACATAATTCCCAATTCCACAAACACAAACGTATACACAGCTCCAGTGTGTCTCTCGGTTTCAAATAATACTCATCATGCAATCATTCTTACACGTACATCGACATAAACATAGACACATGTATTATGCCAAATCCTTGCACAGTCTTTTTTCTAATTGCCTCAATCTTTCTTCTGTTTTTCATCTGATAAGTTCCCAAATATTATTATTTAAGTTCCCAAATACTCATAATTAACGTAAACCTAAAAATGTTTTTTTTTTTTACAACTTTGGAAGAACTTGTATGAATGGTGTGGAATGAACTGTTAGCAATAACTCTAACTTTAGGGATCCACAGTTAATCCTCACGTCAAAAGAGCTGCATTTCAAAGTTGGTGTGCCCCAAAAGACCCCCCCCCCCCCCCCCCCCCCACACACACACACACACCCAAAGCCCCAATGCCTACCCCGCTAAGCACTTACATTCCCCTTAGGGCATGTAGGGGGCATGGGGCAAGATGGAGGCAATAGAGTGGTAGTGGGGGTGAGAATGGAGCTGGGGGAGGGGTCATAAAGCCAGTAGCCACAGGGTGTTGATGGGGGAGGGGGGAGAATGCCATTATCTACTGGCTTTGTCTTTCCTGTCAAGTTCCCAGTCAAGGCTGAAGGTTAGATTAGAATGTGACCTAGTAGTACACAGGAGTATGGAGGAGAACCTTTTGCTGTTCAGGATGTGTCTTGGAGAAAGATAGAGGCAGAGGAAAGAGAGAGAGAGAGGAGAAAGAGAGAGAGAGGAGAGAAAGAGAGAGAGAGATAAACCTTTAGAGGCAGGAAGAGAATTTACAAGTAGACAGCAACCCACAGAGCTACAAAAGAGATATACAGGCCAGGGTCCACTAAACATGCAGGTATCAGGAAGCTCCCTTTGGCTTGAAGGAAGATGGCCAGATATTGAGCAGGATATGAGCTTCAGCCCCTTCTCTGACACGCAGACATACACATCCATCAGGATAAGCGCATTATCTCACGCGGGAGGGATATGCCTGGAGCAAGACAACACAGAAGAGGAAGAGATGGGTTTTCACCCAAACCTCGTTGCTCAAACTGAGTGACACGTGTCAGACTCAATGCACTCAATAGGATATTGAGTTAGATGTTCCAAACAATGATCATTTCAAGTGGTTACTCAAGTGGTTACTAATGTTGCTGGTTGAATCCAAACAAAGGTGTCTCATTACTCTAGTCAAATTCACAGGGTCTGGAAGGCTTCCCTCTGGTCTTGATTTAGGCTTGATTAGCAGAGCATAAATATAATTCTATATGCCTATACATTTTAATATGATTTACATTAAGCCAAACAACAGATCATCCACAAAGGTTCAACACTATGTATATAAGAAGGGAATAATAAATTACGATTACACACCTCATAAGCTAGTCATCTCAAAGACACATTTTGAACGAACACAATTGAATGAACACAAGTTTGAATGAACACAAGCTGTTCATTGTCTATGCTACAACATATTATTATACATATCCTTGAAAGGTGTATTCAAGGTCCTTTTAATAGATCTGACCTACAGCAGCTACAGTATGCACATGTCAAACAGTTTAGGTTAAGGCATATTTATGACTATGTAATGACGTAGTATGTCATTAGATTTTCTTTTAGCCTGTCTTTCTAAATTTTCTTTTTGGTGTGATGTTCAAAGACGCTCTGTGGAGATGTCTGTGTACGTCCACTAGAGGTTGCCTAGCGACTTCAAAAGCCCGTTTCCAAAGACTCCCCCGCAATCAGCTCACCACAGCCTCACCAAGTTGTCGTTTCTCAGAGGAAACGTGAATGGCCTGAACGTGTATGTGTAATGACAGCCCGGTAGAGTTGCAGTCTTTCAGGTGTGCTCCAGGGAGCAGTGAAGTGTCCTGCCCTGTGAAGTGAGGAGGAGAGCTGATCTATGAAGTCCACTGAGGGACGCATCAGATCCAGCGAGGCTCCCGCTGAATCATAACACTCTAAACAAACACATGAGTGTACCAGAGTGGAAACTGAAACGTGTTTTATGAGAAAACACAGAGAGCCGCTGGTGTCCAATCACACATGCACGCGTGCGCACACATACATATGTACACAAAACAAAATACACACACCCAATAAGCCTATAACGGAGCTGTTAGTAAAAATATGTTTTTTTTTTATGGTTGTGCTGGATATACATGTACTTGGAAATACACATATAACCTGGACATTCAAGCCGTATTTCCACATTTACCACTAACATCAACATTATGAGTGTGTGTGTGTGTGTAGGCTACTAAGTATATGTTTATTGGTGTGATGTTGCAGGCTTTGTTACATTCTCTGTCTGTTTTATATTTCCATGTTAACACACACTGGGCACCCTGAACCTGACACTCCTGTCAGATCTCCACTAACTTTGTGGGCAATCAGCAAAGCTGCTTTTCTGCATACTCCTCTCATTCTCTAAACGTACATGAATTTGCATGTGTGAATACCAACACATGTATGAGTATGTATGCCCATACCTGTGCATGCATGCGTGCATACGTGTGTGTGTGTGTGTGCATGTGTGTGTGTGTGTGTGTGTTAGTGTGTGGGTGTGTTTTATCCCCTGTCTTGGCAGTCATCCAACTCTGGACATTTGACCCGTTTGGGCTGTTTTTTCTGCGCTGGCTGGCTCTCGGGGGCTTGGCGGCAGAGGAGGCCAGAGGAGGCTGGAAAACCAAATATTTTCTTAAGTCTCTGGTCTCCAGGTTGCATAAAAGGTTCCACAGCCATTTGCATCAAACCTCAACTGTCGAAACCACACATTCTGTTTTTGTTGCCATAAAACTGCCTGGACAAAAAAAAAAAAATATTTCAAAAAAGAAAGAAAAAGGTACATACATGTATATTCCATTTGCTGTGAGTCTTATAAATTCAAATGAAGTGAAACCTGGGGGTTTACTCCCCAAAGGAAAACACCCAGTTAAATATATCTCACATGCATGTGTTTATGAGGATATTTTGGGAGATTTCCGTGTGCATCCAAATGTATCGCAGTTCACTGAAATTATGTATAAAACATTAAACTCACATTGAACTGAATTCAGACAGGATAATCCTATACCAACAGAAACCAGATGATGGATATTAGGATTACAAAAACAAATACATAAACTGATTAAATATATAAACTGAAAAAAAAAACAGTATTTCCTTTTGTTGACTATTTGAACACCTCAGTAAGTGACAATCACATTTTGATCCTGCTTAAGTTTTAACTATATACGCCACACGTGTATGCCGTCGGTTATCAAGTCTTCAGGAGTAAGCACACAGCCTCTGAGCTCCAGCATAGGGAAGCAGCCCTGAGGTCAGAAGGGCATGTTTGGGGTCAGTGTTACAGGTGGCATGGGGGTGTAGTGACCCTGTTGTCATAACAACAGTGGGAAAGCACAGTTAATTGGAGGGTGCCGTTAACCCCTTTGAAAGTCGAGGACCAGAACAGACCAATTTTATTCATACATGCCAGTGCTTCCTTTGCTCTTGGGGGGTGGCTGTGGTCTCTGTATGTGTGTGTGTGTGTGTGTGTGTGTGTGTGTGTGTGTGTGTGTGTGTGTGTGTGTGTGTGTGTGAAGGAGGGGGGTGCGTTGATTACAGGTTTAATTGCTGGCATGTATA
>NW_027468774.1:33018687-33021187 GCF_046254945.1 Alosa pseudoharengus
CGCAGATTATAGATAAATAGATAGGCTATAGATAGCCTAGATATGTATATAGACAGATAGATAGCTAGATAGATCATGTCATTATGCTGGTCACAGGGGAGCTCCTCGACCAGCGGCCAAAATGCACTCGCTTCCCTAGTTACTGCAGCTCTCCACCACAGTTTCCATCGGGACGGCACAGCCCACACAAGCACCTGCAAAACTGCGACTTGCCCATATTATCTCCCTCTTTGGTAAGCCGTACCCTGACGATGTCAATGGCAATCAATCACGAGCAGTAGTTATCGAAAATATTCATGCTGAAGACACGACCAGCCTAATCGGCGGCGGCTAGAAGCTAAGTTATCTAACTGGGGTGGCTCACAGGTGGGACTAAAAAGTTAGCCCAGCTAGCTATCATGATGCTTCATATTCTGATCTTCTGACTAAGTGGTAGCCTACTTATCTGAACTAACGACATGATCACTATCACTAGATATAAAGAATGTTGACTTTCATTCGGTGCTGTTCACTGACAGTAACAAAAAAAGTGTCGTAATGTTATAAGCATAATACATTGAACTGAATAGGTGCATTATGTAGCCTCATAACGAGGCCTCTCAAATTCAGAAAATTGCATTAAACTAAAATCGGAAGACATTGTTATCTTTGTTAGACCATAGGGTCGTTGTCATATAAATGCTGTAACGAAATTCGAAGTGTAAATATACAAACTTTATGTTGGAAGTGAACCGCGACCGTTTCCCATAGGAATGAATGTAAAACATACCCACCAAAACGAGACCTCCCGAAATTCAGAAAAATTACTAAATTGATATCAGGCACCGTTATTACCATTGGTAGATCATAGGGTAGCTGTGATATAAATGCTGTGACGAAATTCGAAGTGTAAATATACAAACTTTATGTTGAAAGTGTAACCGCGACCGTTTCCCATAGGAATGAATGTAAAACATATACCCTCCAAAACGAGACCTCCCGAAATTTAGAAAAAATACTAAATTGATATCAGGCACCGTTATTACCATTGGTAGATCATAGGGTAGCTGTGATATAAATGCTGTGATGAAATTCGAAATGTAAATATACAAACTTTATGTTGAAAGTGTAACCGCGATGTCCATTGAAATGCATTGAAATGAATGAAGCGCAGATCAAGTAGTCCCCAAAGTGACGTCATCACCGAATTGCGTACAAAAAACCCGCTAATGCTAAAAACAACAAAAACTAACATTTAAAACCATTTGGAGACATTTTTAAAATGATATACATATATTGAGTGCTTTATGTACCCATTAATCAACAGTGGTGTTTAACCTGCAACACAGGCTTTAAACTTCTGGAAGAAGTACTGTCAGCATTGCTAATGCTATCAAAGGGCTATCATGGGATTGACTGCATCTTCTTTGTATACAAGATTTTCTGTGATTTACCTTCTACCTAGAGTTACACAGTGGTACACACACACACACACACACACACACACACACACACACACACACACACACACACACACACACACACAGAGTCACTTTCTTCCCTGCACACACACGCCAACTATTTGTGCTTCTCTTACGGGAAGCTGGGCTCGTTTGTTTGGGCTTTCATGCTCCATGGCCTGACATTGGCACTTGCATAGACACACAAACACACACACACACAAACACACACAAACACACACACACACAAACACACACACACATACAAACACACACCCAAACACACACACACATACATGCACACACACACACATGCGCGCCCACACACACACACACACACACACACACACACAAACACACACACACATACATGCACACACACACACATGCGCGCACACACACACACACACACACACACACACACACACACACACACTGAGCTTCTCAGCGAGACAAAAAAACGCCTGCGTAAGTCACATCCCGTCACAACACCAGTACTCTCCCATAAAGGAGACACACACACACACACACACACACACACACACACACACACACACACACACACACACAGTCAGAGTCACATCCTAAGCTTTCCTACAACCCACACACACACACACCCTTAAGTATCTGTCAAAGTCTACCCAACCAAAACTGTAAACACATACTCTCAAGACAGAGGAGAGAGTGAGACAGAGAGATAGAGAGGGAGAGACAGAGGACAGAGGGAGGAGAGGAAGAGAGAAAGAGAGAGAGAGAGAGAAAGAGGACAGCGGGAGGAGAGGAAGAGAGAAAGAGAGAGAGAGAGATAGAGAGGGAGAGACAGAGGAAAGAGGGAGGAGAGGAAAAGAGAAAAAAAAGAGAGAGAGAGAGGGAGAGGGAGAGAAAAAGAGGACAGAGGGAGGAGAGAGAGAGAGCGAGAGAGAGGGAGGAAAGAATGTGTGTGTACAGACTGTGGGTTTTCCCAACTTTTCACACGGGGTTGTGAAGCCAGGAGCCTCATCACCCTCCAGCCCTCCATTCTGACAAAGCAAAACGCCATCAGGCATGCATGCTCCTTTTCT
>NW_027468774.1:33031187-33036187 GCF_046254945.1 Alosa pseudoharengus
GTGTGGGCGCCGCACAGCCAGCTCTGCTACTCCACCCTCGCTGTGCCAACCACAGCTATGCCAACCTCACCAGCCACACTTAACCTTTAGTGCTCGTACCATGTTTAATAGGCACACCTCACCCACGCCACTCCCACACAGCTAAGAACATCTCCTTCTCACTGCACTCTTACAGTATCAGTAATGTCTATATATATTTATACAACAATTGAGTTCTATGGAACTATTTATTGGTTTCTGATTGGCCGAGAGACGTTCCATGAGTTGGAATATCCCTGGATATTTCAACTCAGACTTTGCACAGCTAATAATAAATCACTCCGCGATACAATGCGAATATTTGACACAATGTTCTCATCCCAGCTCTCCACTATTTTAAGTAATGGGTTACTCCTTAGCAAACCATAACGAAACAGTGCTTCACCACATCTGTGGATTAAGCCACACAGTCAACTCAATTTAAGTAAGATAAACGAGGATGCTAATTGTTCTCAGCATTGCCAGCATTGTGTAGGGCATATATGATTGTCACTTGGAGGAGACTTGTAGATAACTAACGTTAGCATAGTTAGCTAACCGCTGCTAACGTGCTAGCATCGTGTCAGAAAAACATATGGGGCTGTGCACAGTAGTGTAACATTTATTCACCATAAATTAATAAAGTTCAGTGGTTCTGCAATGTAGGCTATGTTTCCGTTTTTTTGCAGTACCATGTCCCTTACATGACATGGCCCAGTGTCCTTGTAACATGCATGCAGCAAAGCTAGATATGAATGTGATTTCAGCCCAAATTTCAACATTTCTTTCAAGAAGACGCGTAAACCACAAAGACCAGTAACGAGGGATCTGGAATGTTGGTTACCTAGCAACCAAGACGCTGTCTATTGAAAAGGGAACTATTTTTGATGCGTAAGAACGATATCGATATTAACATGTTTAAACAATAATGGGGTGTTTTCAGATTATTTAGTTTGTGGTAGAATTGTTGTATAAAAGCAATATAGCACTCGTGATCGTGGGATTGGTCATGGATATTCCCACGGCTGTTGTTGCCTGCGCCACTCGGCCTCCGGCCTCGTGGCTACGGCCGAACAACACCCGTGGGAATATCCATGACCAACCCCACTCTCATTTGTGCTATATTGCTTAAATATATATATATATATATATATATATATATATATATATATACACATATATATACTCTATATAATGGTGTAGCTGTGTAAATATATATATATACACACAAGTACATATATACACTGTATATTGATATACTGAATTATCAGCTTTATTTAAAGAAAGAAACAGAGCTTGGTCACTAGCTAGGAAGACTGGAAACCCATCACATTGGTTAGCTTTTAAACAATTTAGAACTAAATGCACAGCATCTGCGCGGAAAGCTAAATCTAATTATTACTTAGACTTGATAAACTCTAGCTCAAGCCCTGCACAATTTTGCAAAGCAGTAAACTCAAACAAAAACACAACCACTAATTATCTGCCCACCCATATCAAATATGATGACTTGCATATCTGAACAGAATGAGATTACCCTTGATTTCAATAGACATTTTGTTGAAGCTGGGCATTTATTTGATAAAGAGTTTAAAGGGACTCCTCAGATAATTGACAATTGTGTGCATTATACAAACCATGCTTCTATGTTTACTTTTCAATGTTTCTCTTAAAATGAAGTGTTTGAGGCATTACAAGCTATTTTCACTAGGAGTGCTACTGGACAAGATCATTTAGATCATCCTATTATCACAAATCATATAGTGCATATATTTAATCTTTCCATTGTGATGGGCATATTTCCTAGTGCATGGAAACTAGCCCATGTGACACCTTTGCACAAAGGGGCGATAGAGGTGATTTAAATAATTACCGTCCAATCTCCAAATCACCCTGCTTGTCAAAGATTTTTGAATCATTGGTTAATAACCAACTCAAGTCATTTTTTTTGAAGTCATCAAATATTAAATCCACAACAATCTGGGTTTAGAACAAACCACAGCACTATCACAGCTACAACATTAGTTACTAATAATATAATATCTGCCTTAGACGTTAAGAAGCACTGTGCTGCCCTTTTGGTTGATTTGTCAAAAGCATTTGATACAGTTGATCATCCCTTACTCTTACAAAGATTACATAATATTGTTTTGGATGATAAGGCATGTGAATGGTTTCGGAATTATTTATCTCAGAGGTTTCAGTGTGTGAAGTCAGGAAATGTCAAGTCAGAGTTTTTGCCAATCACATTGGGGGTGTTCCACACAATATTACTATAATGATATTGTCTCTTCCTTAAATGGTTGTCAAATCCACCTTTATGCTGATGACACTAGTATTGTATTGCTGACTCTGTTTAACTTGCCATTGATAATCTTCAGCTTACATTTAATGTTCTTCAAGAAGCTCTCATTAATCTTAAATTAGTACTAAATGAAAAGAAAACTATTTAGCAAGGAACATTGAGGTCAATGGTGTGCAAATAACCACTGTAAATGGTTCCAGCATTGATAGAGTTGAGTTGAGCTGAGTAGTGAGTACAAATATATTGGTATATGGCTGGATGACAAACTCACATTTAATTACCATATAGCCATCTTAGTAAAAAACTGAGACAAAAAATTGTTTTCTTCTACAGAAACAAAGCCAACCTCCCTATGGAAGGTAGGAAACAAGTTGTTGAAGCAGTTTTTATGTCAGTTCTAGACTATGGTGATGTGATTTAGAAATGCTCACTTAAAGCCCGGGTCTCAGTCTACCACTCTGCCCTGAGGTTCATTGCTGGTGATGGCTATAGCATTTCATTGGGTGGGTTGGTTGGAATTCTGGTCCCTATCAGACCAGATCAAATGACTGTTTGATGCTCAAGGTTCCTCGTATCCACACTGAGTTGGGAAAGTCGGCCTTTTGTTATAGTGCCCCTACTTCCTGGAATAATCTCCAATGTAACCTAAAAATTAACTCCACTTTCCTATAATCAATTCAGATCTGTAAACACAAACTTTCCTATGTCAAATTGTACCGGTTTTATGTAAATGTTATTTTATTTTTGTTATTATTTTATTATTAATATTTTCTGTATTTTTATTTTCCCTTCCTCCTTTATAATGTTATGTAGGTTATCTTATTATTTGTTTTATTTTGTTATATTTTCCACAATTTATTATACTATACTACTATACTATCTCTTGTTATTCCATTGTTACTGCGTAATCTTGGCTTCACTGAAAATGAGGACTACCCTCAATGAACCTCCGAGAATAAATAAAGATTGAATTGAATTGAATATATATATATATATATATATATATATATATATATATGCAGTATACACCATCCACAGCTTCACATTTTACAGTACATTTCTGTAGCACGCTATACTTACACAACACAGCCACCATGCTATCAGTAAGCACAACTTGAGAATGTGTAATACTACATATTAGAAAACCTACACCAGTCAGAGTATCACTGGCTAAAGAGGCCAAATGGCTCTGGATGCTCCTCAGTATTCTCTGATTTCAAAGTGAGTTACTGTTCCAGAAGTCTATCGTTCTGAGGATGTGAGGGCTTAAAGCCATAAATTGAGAAGAACCTTGTTTCCTTGTTTTGCATATATGGACTAATGTGAAATGCAAAATAAAAACCAACACTTGTGGCACAAATGTTACAGCTGAACTACTACATGTAAAATGTCTCTCATTTGCATTTTGTACACTGGAGCTTCATAACTGTATCTGTAGATGTCAGCAGTAAAAGTCACCCGAACAGGGCAGATGTCAGGCGCAACACATTATCAAAGTGTACCATTTCCTATCAGCCTAGTCAGACTGGTGAGAAACTGCAACTTCTGTTATTGTAATATATGGACACAGTTTAACAGTAAAAGGCTGGCTGAGTGTGGAGTTATTTAGGCCACTGGGGGAAAGGGTTACTCAGTTCTTTATCTGAAAGAACTCAGAGACGTTTGTGGTGCTGATGAAGATCAAGTCAAAAAAGCACAGCCATGATAGAGAGAGAGAGAGAGAGAGAGATATACAGTATAATCACAGACATGCATGCATACATGCACACAAACACACAGAGTTTCTACTCATTATAATCACACACACTGACTTTCAAACAATTGGCAAGATTTATGTTCTCAAGACCTGCCACATAAACAGCCACCCCCATTACACTCTCTCTCTCTCTCTCTCTCTCTCTCTCTCTCTCTCTCTCTCTCTCTCACTCACACACACACACACACATACACACACACACACACACATAGACACACACACATGGAAACTGTCCAATACCAGTGTGTTTATCTGGCACGATAGGTTCCGGCATATCCTTTCCGGCAGATAGCCTATCAGAGAGTGCTCAAGGTGTTTCACTGCAATGGCAGCCACCACACGATAAGGCCTGGATTACTGCTATCTAAAATGAGAGGGGAGAGCAGCATACACACTCTATCCCCCACACACATGTACACAGACACAAAGACACACACACACACACACACACACACACACACACACACACACACACACACACACACACACACACAGTGACATGTGCACACACACAAACACACACACAGAGCTACTGCTGTGCGTGGTCACAGAGGTGAAGGCCATGTGAAGGGAGGAAGAGAGAGAGAGAGAGAGAGAGAGAGAGAGAGAGAGAGAGAGCAGGAGAGGGAGGGCCAGAGGTGCCTTCCAAGAGACATTCTGTAGAAAGCAGCTGTGGGGCTGGACTCATTAAACCACCTGCTTATCTAACTATCTGTTTCTTTGCTTAATGCTATTTGCTGATGGATACATGAGGACCGCCAGGACAGAACTGTTCAACAGAAAGCCCTAGAGAGAGAGAGAGAGAGAGAGAGAAGGAGAAATTCACATGCAAATGAATGGAAACTGACCTGAATACTGATGCTAATTTCCATTTTTGTATAACTTACGTAAAACTATGAATCAGAGAGAATATCCTCAACA
>NW_027468774.1:33041187-33051187 GCF_046254945.1 Alosa pseudoharengus
TGTATTTTTTCAGCAAGTTTCCGTTCGCGTATTCGCATGAATCTACTCGATCCGTACCTGAAGATGACAGACGAACAGGAGAAGTGTCTCTCTGACGCCCCGAGTCCGAGTATGTCCGTGGACTCCGCAGGCTCCCCGTGCCCATCAGGATCGAGTTCTGACACCGAAAACACTAGACCATCCGAGAACCATATTCTGGGGCCGGATGGGGTTCTTAGAGACTTTCCGAAAGAGGAGGAAGAAAAGTTCCCTGTCTGCATCCGGGATGCCGTCTCGCAGGTGTTGAAAGGTTACGACTGGACACTGGTGCCCATGCCAGTTCGAGTGAATGGCTCCAGCAAGTCCAAGCCTCATGTTAAGAGACCCATGAACGCGTTTATGGTTTGGGCGCAAGCAGCGCGTAGGAAGCTAGCTGACCAGTATCCACACCTCCACAACGCCGAATTGAGCAAGACGCTGGGCAAACTTTGGAGGTAAGCATGCTCCGCGCGCCCTTTACCTCTGCAGATGTGACAGCACATGCATATTGTTTCGCAGGGGAAAATAATTCTTCAACAAACAGTTTGATGTGCTATATCAGTTTACGTAATTTCACGTATTAATTTAAATGCATTCGTTTTAAATGTTTGATAGAAAGAACTTTCGGTGACGTTGAATCGACAATTCAGTAAATCGGCCAAAATGTATGACATTGCAATTTCTGCAGTTAAAGTGCATATTCCATATTATTTTAATCTATTATATGTTTTTGCATTGTATATTTGCTCGTTATGTTAAAATCATGATAATGATGATGATTATGATGATTATTATTATTATTATTATTATTATTATTATTCCTGCAAATGACTAATAATGCTTAATTGACACGTCATAGGCTTCTCAACGAAGTAGAGAAACGCCCTTTTGTGGAGGAAGCTGAACGACTGAGGGTCCAACACAAGAAAGATCACCCCGACTACAAGTACCAGCCGCGTCGACGGAAGTCTGTGAAGAATGGACAGAGCGAGTCGGAGGACGGCGAACAGACGCACATATCTCCCAATGCCATCTTCAAAGCGCTACAAGCCGACTCTCCCGCCTCCAGCATAGGCGAAGTGCATTCTCCCAGCGATCATTCGGGTAAGCCATATCATTCATGCAGCTGATCTCAATATCTTTCAGAAATACACAATATGTAAGTACATTTGGTAATGAGGAACATGTTGCAACATATCCTATCATTTTGGTAATTCGATTTTTCTTCGCTGCTTTCCGGATCATGCCCAAAAAGCGGCCTGTAAATCATTAGTACTTTATGAGCCATCATGCAAATATCCCCACCTGTCGCTGCTGGGCCTACTTATCTCCTGAAAAGCTCTTGGGAACTTATTATATAATGGCACCGCACTGCCAGTCACTTGCCAATTCTTATCTCTAGGTTCCTAATTTCAAAGGATATCTTTAGTAGCCTTCCTTGCGTCAACAATGTCATGTGCACAGTGGAGTTAACTCTTTGCTCTCTCTTTCTCTTTCTCTGCAGGCCAGTCTCAGGGCCCCCCGACCCCTCCCACCACCCCTAAGACAGACCAGCCCTCCTCTAAAGGTGAGCTCAAGCGAGAGAGCCGGCCCATGAACGAGCCGAATGTCCGTCAGCTCAACATCTTCCGGGATGTGGACATTGGCGAGCTCAGCAGTGACATCATCCCCAACCTCGATTTCGACGTCGACGAGTTCAACCAGTACCTGCCGTCCCACAGCCAGCCGGGCATGCAGGTGGCCAGCGACGGCTCCCAGAGCTACGGCTACGGTCCGTCAGGTGCCCAGGTGGTGTCGGGCAGCAGCGGCGGCGGCGCCAGTGGTCAGAGCTGGCTGGCCAAGCAGCAGGCCGCGCAGCAGGGCCAGACGGGCCACTCCCTCACCACGCTGTCCAGCGCGTCCGAGCAGCGCCCGGCCCAGATCAAGACGGAGCAGATGAGTCCCGGTCACTACAGTGAGCAGCAGGGCTCCCCTCCTCAGGCTGTGGCCTACGGCTCCTTCAGCCTGCAGCACTACAGCGCCGCGGCCGCCGCTGCCGGCTACCAGGCCATCTCTCGCGCCCAGTACGACTACTCCGACCACCAGGGCGGCGCCAGCTCCTACTACAGCCACTCGGCCGGCGCCGGGGGCCAGGGCTCCGGTCTCTACCCCGGCTTCAGCTACATGAACCCCAGCCAACGACCGCTCTACACCCCCATCGCCGACCCCAGCGGCGTGCCCTCCGTGCCCCAAACGCACAGCCCGCAACAATGGGAACAGCAGCCTGTCTACACCCAGCTCTCCCGGCCCTGAGAGACAGACACAGAGGGAGAGAAAGAGAGAGAAAGAGATAGGTAGAGAGAGAGAGAGAGAGAGAGAGAGAGAGAGAGAGAATGAGAGAGCTCACCGCACAAAGCTGAACCTCAGCACTCACCTCAGCAAGAGACACTCTCACAGACAAGCCGAAAACAGAATAAAAAACAGACAATTGAGAGAAAGCAAACAAGAATAATGTGTTCTGAAATTTAAGTATAGAACACAACAAAATGGCTCCCGATTGTGCCTTCTTTAATGAGCGGAGTTGTTGTTATATTTTTCTAGATATAATGAAAAGAAACTCATCTGACTTTGTTATTTTTAAAAAGAGAAATCCTCTGTGAGGAAATATTTCATGATAAATATTTAGTATGTACTGTGTATGTGTCATGATCTTATATATTTTGTTTCAGCAGTTTGTTGTTTTTCTACGTTAACACAGAGGAAAAGCAGCCTTAAGTGGACTCTTTGGCCTTTCTTGTCACTTAGGTAAAGGCTGGAGGAAACAAAGACTCCACCTGTCAACTCCAGCTGTAGTTTGGGACTTATAGTGGGCCAGCAGGTCATCAGTCTATACAACTGTATGTTCTGAAATTGGGTTGTACAATCTTGAAGCATTCCTTGCATCTTACAATGTCATTTAAAAAGTGTGCTTAGACGAGGAACTCAATGTTTATTATTTAAATGTAATTTCCCAATATTTGGTTTTTGGGTCCTTATGGAGGTATATTCTTATGCCAGCAAACACACATGTGCTTTGTCTCTGTGTATATATTTGATTAAGTCTTGTAAGATGGCTCTACTTGTAGTGCCAGTGCAGCAGCATAGCAGTCACACCAGCCTAATCAGCGTACCATTGTGCCGTGTAGTTTTGCCCACGCTCCACTTTTCTCTGCATTTTTGGAGAGAGAGGAGAGCATTGCCTTGATGCCACGTGTGCCTGCTCAGCCGACATGCGCGCGCGCACACACACACACATACATACACACACACACACAAACACACCTATACACATGTGCATACAATCCAGAGCCAAGTGTGTGCACATCCCAGACCCGCCTCTCACTTCCTGTCTTAAGGAGCCACAGGAAGTGACCCTTGACCCCTCTGTTAGGCTCAGTGGAGTTCCTTACTTCCTTACTGCCAGTCTTAACATCTTTAATTTATTCATTAGTATTAATTTTATTTGAAAAAAAACTATTTTGCCTTCCTATCTTTTAATTCTTCTCCGTATAACTAACCAAGATGTAAAACAAGTTTTTTTTCTGTTAAGTTGTGGTACGAACTTTGAAAAACATCTCCATTATTTATCATTTGTAAATGATTCCATTTAAATATTTTCTAATTAATTATCTAGCTGTGTACAGATTACTTCTAATTGTTATAAGAACTTGATCAAAAGAAAGACAGAAAACTGGAAGTTGTTATTTTCATTATAAGCAGAGTTAAAGGCTGTTGGAAACAGTGGCAAAGTTGAACATTTGAAACGGTTATATTCTTTGTAATATCACCTGAATGCTTTTATTCGTATATTTTTTCAAAGAGTGTTGTTCCTTTCCTTATTCCATATTCTAGATTTCATGTTGACATCTTTTAACCCAGCTGAGTCTTTGTTTCCTAGGTACGAACATACCAGTGTCTTAAAGAAGCTTATCTTTTGTATTATATTGTTTGCAATAAAAAGAAAAGATATAAAAAATAACCCACATTTCTCTGTTGTTATTTAAAAACTCTTTTCTATTATATATTCTAAAGGGTGCATATCCCAGACTACCACATTTCTGCATGATTTTATGTTCATAAATACATAATTCAAGACATAAATTATGTTCGCAAATATATCAGTCGATTAACTTTAATCAAAATAATTCCTAAAATACCATTTATTTTTAACATTTAGGCAAACAATACCTACAGTATAACTAATAGTGGATAATATATAAGCATATAGTATTTATTTCTAAAGGCAGCTATGGTTTTAGGGTTTGGTGTAATTGTGAGAGCCATGGCATGTGGTCAGTAAGGGTCTGCTGGGCAGGCAGCCGTTCTGGAGCTGAATGGTGAAACAGGAGCTGAGATGTTTCAGCTGAGGCCAACCTGCACTGCTTTATCCTCTCACTGCAGCATGTTCTATGTACACACTCCAGTGGCTGCCTAAAGGTCCCCGCCACACACAGAAACACACACGCAATCCCTCACCATCAACACCCCATGGCTTACAGCACACACACCCACACACACACACCATCCTACTTATTTATATCAGCGGCCTAGCCGTGAAGGTATCGTAATGAGGCACACACACAGAAACACAAACACACACACACACACACACATGCATGCACACACACACACACACTCACAAAAAACATACTTTTTTCCATACTGTTTTTCCTGTGACCCCACTTCCCTATTTACATATATATAAGAAAACAACCTTACAGGAAAGGAAAAGGATGGAAAATGTTTAATAGTCTATCATGTTGACACACACACACACACACACACACACACACACACACACACACACACACACACACACACACACACACATTAACTTCTTCCTCAGAGCTCCAAACAAAATGGCCAACTCTCCATGCCAGCTCTGTGGGAAGTGTCCCCTTCACCTTAGGCCAGATTATCTATCTGTTGGGAAACAGGATTGTGTTCTTTCTTTGAGTTTGAGAACGTTGGATTTTACACTCGGTGGTCGGTGGTGGTGACGTAGGCGGACAGGATTTTCCCTTTTTTATGGCCTGAAATTCCACATCAAACAAGGCCCCGCACACTCATGCACACTTGTGAAAGTGGATGTGGAGGTTGCTATGGTCACCCTCCCACATATTACGTATCATTAGAAAGCCCGAGCATCTGTTCTGTTGAATACAGGAGCAGAGTTGGGCTGGCATTACTGAAAGCTTATACCCTGCAGCGCCGAGCAGAGAGCACTACTTTCCACTTCTGGTTATCGCATTAATAATCATCGTTTTTAATGGGACATTAAAGCATATAAAAAACTGGTGGCGAGGGAGAGAGTAGCGAAGAGAAGAGAAGAGTCAAGTGGGGTAGAGTGGGGGATAGTGGGATAGAGAGGAGAGAGGAGGGGAGAGTGGCAGAACTTGAGAAAGAAAGAATGCAAGAGTTGATGAATCATTTTCAACAGCGAAAAACATCTGATAGAACTATCAGAGAGGCAGTCACAGGAGAGAGCAGAAGTCTCCAACCAACTACGGAATGTCCACTGCTTTCTACATACTGACACACAAACACACACACAAACACACACACACACACACACACGCACACGCACACGCACACGCACACGCACACGCACACGCACACGCACGCACACACACACACACACACACACACACACACACACATACACACACACACAAACAAACACAGACATACAGAGACATAGACATAGACATAGACATAGACACACATGCAAACACACTCGGTCAGATTTCAGTGGATACATCCCCACGTGGTGGGCTAATTACAGTAAACATCCTCAGAGGGAAATCACATCAAGGCCCCATCAGCTGTCCATGTGACTCACTCACAGCACAGGGGGTAGCCAAGGACACACTCTGTCATTCTCTCTCTCTCTCTCTCTCTCTCTCTCTTTTACCCTCTCTCTATCATTCTCTCTCTCATTCTCTCACTCTCTCTAACTCTCTCTCTCTCTCTCTCTCTCTCTCTCTCTCTCTTACCCTCTCTCCAACCCCCCCACCCCCCTTATCCTCCCACACCTCTCACACATGCAGACATAATAGACACTCATTCACACCAGCAAGTCTGAGATTGTCCATGATCATATCAAAAGAAAATTTGTTTCTGTAAGTTTTCATATGACAGTGCTCAACATGGGTGAGAGGTGAGTGAGTGAGTGAGTGAGTGAGTGTGTGTGTGTGTGTGTGTGTGTGTGTGTGTGTGTGTGTGTGTGTGATGTGTGGTGCCTTCTTTAGTGAGAGCTCCCTGATGAATGTTCCTGGGAGGCATCGGAAACAAGACCAAATTTTTCTCTTTTCAGGCAGGCCTTCTCAGCGGGCGCCTTTCCCAGGGGCCTGCATTATTATTCTACGCAGGCCGCTGCCGGGCCGACCCAATGGGTGGTCCCTGCTGGGGCCAAAGGGAAGAGGGGAGAGGGGAAGAAGAGAAGAAATCTGGCAAGTCACCCCCAGAGACCAAACAACAATAAAGCACAACACAAAGTAAAATCAAGCAAATCAGAGCACACTGAACAGAGAGGTGCATCCTGGGACACAAAAGTCAACCTTTGTGTGTGTGTGTGTGTGTGTGTGTGTGTGTGTGTGTGTGTTTTTGTCTGTGTCTTTGTGTGCCTCTGTGTGTGTGTGTGTGTGTGTGTGTGTGTGTGTGTGTGTGTGTGTGTGTGTGTTGGACCCCTCTCTTTAACTGGCAAATAGTCAATCAGCTGCGCTGGCCGGGCCCTGAATGGCGGAGGCAGTCAGAGGGGACTGGCAGCAGAGTCGGGGCTTAGTCCTACTGTGAGCCAACAGCAAACTGTCAACACACTCAAACCCAAGCTCTCAAAGCACATAGAACACACACACAACATTCAAACAGCCAGAACACACACATATAACACTCACACACACACACACACAAACTGTGATTGACCAGCGCATTTTACGCATGAAGCAGTAAATTAACATTGAGTTTATTCTGAAGTGAAGCCTGACTGAAGGCTGTGATTCTGATTGTGATTGTAATTGTGAATTGTTCTGGGGAATGTTCTTCAAAATGGCATCTAGCTTTTCATCTCTGTTTTAATCTCCGGATGTGTTCTTATTTGCCTCCGTCATTGGTGTCCAGCAAATGTCTGAACCCTGAAAAACATGAGGCTATCCTGAGTGATAGCCAAAAACAATTACACAGCATGCAAGAGAGCTGATGGACAACGCCCCTGTGGACCAAATGACTCTTCAACTTGGGTATTTCCACACATGTAATCACTGTATGTTTATTCATAATGGCAAAGACCCATACATTTAGTGATATAGCATAGTAACATAAATCCATTTATGTTAAGATTTAGTTTTCCTTTCTTTTCCTGTTTGATTAGCCCGATTTTCTCACCTTAAGGCCGACAAGTTCTTGTTACTCTCATTAACCATTATATTGTACCTTAATGCCAGTGGTTGGAGTCCATTATCTTTATGTTAACCTGCCCTTTTTAATGGAATTCCATCCAGATGATTATTTATGTCAGATGTGTATTCTGCTGTGGAATTGCTTCATATATCAGTACGACTAAGTAATAAGAATTGTTGTGGTGGGACTTCAGCGGGGCTTTGAACCGTGTCAGTAGTCCTGAAGTGACAGCACTGAAAGAGGAGAGACAGGCCAACTCGGAGCGCTCGGTCAGCTCAGGTCTCCGTGGAGCCGGACTCGGGAGGCTCTGCTGTCCCCTGGGCTCGGCTGTTCAGTATGTCAGCATGACGAGAGCGCGTTGGCACCAGCACCAGGGCAGCACCGCTAAATGACATTACCATAATCTCATTAAGTGTGTCTGACTCCTTGACTCCCGCCCTCCCTCTCTCTCTCCCTCTCTCTCTCTCTCTCTATCTCTCTCCCCCTCTCTCTTTCTGCCTTGATTCTCTTAGACACGCTCACACACCTGTAGGGGATTAGTTTCACAATTAATAACTGGAACTTTGACCGGGCTTACTGGAATTAAGAGAACAAATTGCCTGGCTTTTTATGACCCTCGGCTCCAAGCCTAAAAATAGGAGGCAGAATAGAGTTTTGTGTGATTGTGGGTGCTGTGGTGATTACTAATAGAGACTAAACATATCTGGTCTCCTGACAACAAATATCTTAATCAAATTCAAATCCATTTGCTTTGAGTTTGTGTCCGTTCTCTTCCTCCTTTCCTCAGGCTCTCACATTCTCAGGCTGGAGAAGTCCTCCCATACCAATAATGTCAATAAATAAGAAAAACAATCACATTTTTATAATAATACACTGACAACAGCAAAAGTTCTTCAGAACAACAACGACAACAGCATCAGAAATGGTCTAATTCTAAATAATTACGTCAGGACCTCTGATTGCTTCTATGATCAAAGTCCAAACAGCAATAAGTGGAGAAGATCACAGGACTCTCACAACAACAAAACATCGCAATCGAGATCTTAGTCAAAAAGGAAATATCACAGACGGAGCCACTTGAGAACAATTGTTTGTCGAACTTTAGTGGACGTGTGTGTCCACTTCAGATGCAATCAGTCCTTGAGATAGGGAAGAGACCCAGGCTATATCCTAGGACGGTCTAGGGTAGAACCCACACAGTGTGCTGCAGTCTACAGTGATAGTCACTTTCTAGGTATCGTCTTTCAAGACTCCTTCCATCTCGACACACTGGGGCTGTTTAGATTGCGGCAAAGTTGCTCGGCCTGGACCGCATGCAGTTTTACTTCCTCCAGCATGTGTCTGGGCCGAGGAGAAATGAGACTGGGCCGGGGGCCTAGGAGGATCACGTCTCACAGGCGCATTCCCACTGACACACACTTCCTGTGTGTGTGTGTGTGTGTCTCTCCCCCTGCCATCACTGCCGTCACCACACCACACCACCACCACACCGCCACCGTCACCACAATCATTCACTGCCACTGCTGAATCTCACAAACACTTCTTTCAAACTCATGATTCTTAGTTTCCCTTTTGCTTATGCTATCTCTCTCCATCTCTCTCTCTCATGTTCTATATCTCCACTCTGCGTGGGATACTCTCTTCTCTTGTCATGCACACAAACACACTCACTCACTCACACACACACACACACACACACACACTCACACACACACGAAGGGAATTTATTTTGAATACAGATTAGGGTTGAGCCGATGGACGATATCATCGTCCATCGTGATGGTTGACAGGCATCACGATGGAAAGCAACCATCGTGATGCCACGCCCCCACATGCCAGTCACTAATTCTTGCTGTAACAGGCTAAAACATAAAAAAAACCTTTCCCTGAAAATGAAATTGAGCCTACTTTAAAGGCTGTCAGCCAAACAGTTATCACGTATTAGTCTACCATCTTGTAAAATAAAAGACTTACCCTCTTATTCAAATAATTCCTGACTGTGACGGGAATGTGTAGCCTAATTGTCCTTTAGTAGCCTACATGTCTCGCAGGCCTGTAGCCTACATTGGACGTAATATGTAGCCTAATGTTTTAGCAGAAAATATAGATTTATTATTGTTAGGCTACGACTAGGACATTCTAGCGCTCAAATATTTTTGCGAGGCTACAGCGAGCGCCAAATGCGTCCTTCTTCTCTGTGTTAAAATAAACCATTTCTTTCGTTAATTATAGGATCAGAAGGTAGCCTATCCGTCTTTCACTGTAAGGCTTGTATTTCATGCATTTAGCAAAAGTCCCAGACAGCAGCGGAGTGGTAATCGGGATTCGTTATTTGTAAAAGTGTTTTTACTTCGCCCTCCTATATAGCCTGGACTGCGCGATTGCAGCCCTTTACTTTCACTTCCCGCCGCCCTTATAGTCAGCATAGACGGTAGCCTGATAACGTGGGATGCTGCATAGTACTAATATTTTAAATGAGTGACCACGATAGTAGTCTTAAGTAGCTTTTTTGCTGGGTCCAGCGAAGTCTGTCAATGTGTAATATTCCGCTGGTTGGTGCACACGC